>NC_086445.1:629509754-629809754 GCF_028390025.1 Pseudophryne corroboree
TGTGGGATGGGAAGGGGCGGGGGTGCCGGGGGTGGGGTAGGGGTCCGCAGGTGCCGTGGGTAGGGGAGGGGCAGGTACGGGTGGTGCGACGGATGGGGAAGGAGGTCCGGAGGTGCTGCAGGTGGTGGAGGGGAAAATGCGGGGGTGCCATGGGTGGGGGAGGGGTGGGTGAGGGGGGCACCGCGGATGGAGGAGGGTGTCTGCAGATGCTGCGGGTGGAGGGGGGCAGGTGTGGGGGGAGTCATATATGGGGGGTGGATGGTGGAGGGGGTCTGGAGGTGCTGTGGGTGGTGAAGGGGCGGAGGAGTGGGAGCCGCGGGTGGTGTAGGGGGTCTGGAGGCACAGCGTGTGGGGGAGGGGTGGAGTGCCGCATGTGGTGGAGGGGAAGGTGCGGAGGTGTGGTGCATTGGGGAGGGTTCTGGAGGCGCTGCGGTACTGTACCTGCCAAAAAGGTAGTTGGAGGGTATGCAGTAACAGGGCCAGGACAGGGGTGACAGAGTCAGAACAGGGGTGACGGGGCCAGGACAGGGGTGACAGGGTCAGAACAGGGGTGACGGGGCCAGGGCAGGGGTGACGGGGCCAGGACAGGGGCGACGGGGCCAGGACAGAAATGACAGGGACAGGATAGGGGTAACAGGGCCAGGGTAGGGGCGGCAGGACCAGGACAGGGGTGACAGGGCCAGTATAGGGTTGACAGGGCAAGCACAGGGGTGACAGGGCCAGGATAGGGGTAACAGGGCCAGCATAAGGGTGACAGGGCCAGGAAGGGTGAAAGGGCCAGGA
Source organism: Pseudophryne corroboree (assembly GCF_028390025.1). Lineage (NCBI taxonomy): Eukaryota > Metazoa > Chordata > Amphibia > Anura > Myobatrachidae > Pseudophryne > Pseudophryne corroboree. The sequence continues at coordinate 629,510,538 of NC_086445.1, forward strand.
TAAGGGTGACAGGGCAAGGCCAGGGGTGACAGGGACATGACAGAACACAGGGCACGGGAGAGATTGGTATTAGGGACAAAACAGTGGTGACAGACAGATGTGTCTTACCGGAGTCACTGCTGCTGGCTGCTGCTGTTCCACTCCAACCTGTTGGGATCTGCTGCTGGTGGAGACTTGGCATGGCTGACTCTCTCAGGCTGGAGTCCTGCTTCCTCTGCCCGTCCGCATCCCTCCCCCCCTCCTCAGTCACACACTGGAGACTGGGAGTGACTGGTTAGCCCCCAGGAGACGCTGCGGCTGGAGGGAGTCATAGCATGCACGCGGCGCGGACCTCGCGGCTGCCGGGCACTGTGGTAAGGGGAGACTGGGAGTGACTGGTTAGCCCCCAGGAGACGCTGCGGCTGGAGGGAGGAGGGGGTCGGAGCCTGCAAGCAGCGCGGACTTCTGCAGCGCTACCCGCCGGCTAAAGTGTGTGAAGGAGCTGGGCGCACCTCACTGCGGGTGGCAGCGCTGCAGCTAGCGGTGGGGTTGCCGGGGCTGGAGATAACAGAGGCAGTACGGAACCTGCACAGTGGCAGGTGCCCCACAAAACTGCAGCTAAGAAGCGTGGAGTGTGCCAGAAAGTGACGCTCCTCCGCGCCAGAGAGACCCTGCTGAGTATGCTGATGTGGGGGGTCAAGCACACAGTGAGCCGGTGCCCGTCTGTCTGTACGGCATACCCCCTCACACACATACCTCCCAACTGTCCCGATTTTCGTGGGACAGTCCCTTTTTTGGGGGTCTGTCCCGCTGTCCCACCCGCGGGTCGCAGTGTCCCGCGGTGGGGGGGGGGGGGGGCAGTTGGAAAGCTCCTGTACTCGCTGTTCTGCTTAGCAGAGCAGCGATGAATAGTGGAGACAGAGGGAGAGGGGGCATCAGGGGGTACGGATTAAGGGGGGGGGTTTCCAGCAGCAGAGCCGAATTAAGGGGGGTACGTACCATTGGCCCCACAGTTTTAGGGGGCCCCCCGGCTCGAGTAGCTCTGTCCCAGCTCAGAAGCTCCCCCGTCCTGCCAGCAACAGCGGCAGCATTGTGCTACAGTCAGCACACGCTGCTGCGTATTGGCAGGTCTGTGGTGTTGCAGGGAGGCAGCAGCAGTCTCCCTGCTTTCTTCTGCCTGTGCGGGTGTGTAGGGGGGAGCGACCACCCCCTCTGGATTTAGCCCTAGCTGAGGGGCCAAAATTCCATTAAACCCCCCCCCCCCCCCCCAAAAAAAAAAACCTGCATAATGGGGGCGTGGCCTCGCGGGCGCGATTAGGCCACGCCCCCAACCCCACAACAGGCACAGCAATGAGATAGGGCTCCCCTGTCTCAAGTGCCCTGGGCCCCCCGGACTCATAATCAGCCCCTGGGGGCATGCCAGCAGCTCACAGAGCGCTGGGCATGCCCCCTCACTGACGAAAACGGGGACCCTCCCGTGAAGCCACGCCCCCTTTCGTTGGCCACGCCCCTTTTTGCCGCGTGTGTGTCCCTCCTTCTGCCTGAAGAAAGCTGCTTCTGCTCCTAGTCTCCTATAGATTTGGCCAGATCTGTGACTCATTTGACTAACTCCGCCCAGTGTTGTGACTCCGCCCAGCGTTAGCAAATGAGTCACAAAGTCACAGATCTGGGCTATTATATAGGAGATATATATATATATATATATAAATAGTGGAAAGGATCGCTCAAGTTTGTCATCAGTACACAGTGTGAATAAACAGTGTTTTTAAACTCTACTCAGAAAGGGATAATCTTAAAATATATTTGTGAAACACTCCTCATATGCGTGAATGAGTGGCAGCTCTTGCCCAGTGAGTGAAAATAACATATATCAAGTGAAGTGCAAAAAGGAGCGCCTACTAGTGTTTCCTTAAAGAAAATGATGAAACAAATCACCTTGTGAGACAAAATACAAAAACAATATGTCAATGACTTATCTTCAGTTTTAAAGATATTATTCGGTCAACTGACCCATAGATGTTGGAACATATGGATGAGAAAACAAAAACAATCACACATAGTGCATACCGTTATGACCATATGAATGGAATGGCTCTTAATTAGGAACTAAGTTTGTTCCAAAAAAATACACATTTTGAGCCATCTTTTATATAGAGAAAGATATACAATTTTAATAACATAAACATAAAACAAATTTTCCAGTAGCAAATGAACGTAGCACACGTACAAGATAAAAGTGTAAAAGGGCTTATCTGTCCACCAAGGGAAGTTTTAGGTACGTAGCTGTTATGCACACCAGTGCCTGCAGGAAAGTACTGGTGTCAGAACTGTTATGCACTCCAGTGCCTGCAGGAATGTACTGGTGTTTGAACTGTTATGCAAAACAAATGGACTCACAGACAGACTGGGGAATATGACATAACGTACACAGAAGGTGATAGGGTAACAAAATACACACAAGGTGAACAGAGAAGCCCAGAGGCTAAGGAACTGGGTATCTCCCTTGTATTAGAACTGCTCAGATGGGAAAAGCAAGATGTTGTGTTTTAATACGTAGAGAACCCGAAATGCTGTTGCTAAGGGCAACAGCAAAACCCTAAAGGGTTACCAACGGGTGTGGCAGTAAACTCCTTGGTCAGAGATGGAATGATAGACACAAGGAGAGTCTCCACAATCCTAATTCTCACTTGCAGTGCACAGGTTCAGCTTACTGCCACTAAACTGACCCCTGACACCTAGCACAGTGAGACAGGATTAGACAGGCAAGTCTTAGAATACAGCCGCAAACTTGCTAAGTTCACAGAGTAGTAACAGAACCCCAGCAAGCTAAACGACTGACTCCAGTCTTACTGCTAGGTCTGGATTGGCAGAGTGTAATACCAAATCCCCAGGCCTATTTGCAGTAAGCAACAAACAAATACAAAGCTACACAGTACTGGTTAACTTTCAGGAACTGACTAACCAACAAAGATTCAGCAGCATCTGCTTACCCTGAGAAGAGGCCTTATAAAGCAGGTGCTGTCCACGCCCCACTCAGACCTCACAGACTGTGAGCACAAAACCAGCACCGGATCCCCTGCCGTGCACAGAGCCTATAACCACTGCACAGCAAAAGACCCGAACCGGAGTATCAGCTGCGCTCAGGTTACTCCGCTAGCACTTGTCTCCCGGTTGCCATGACGACGTGGCAGCACAGGGCAGGAGACCCTAACAGTACCCCCCCTCTGACGAGGGGTCAAAGAACCCCTACCACCGGGTTTATCGGGGAACTGCGAGAAGAAAGAGCGTATCAGTCTGGGGGCATGAAGATCACAACTGCGCACCCACGACCGCTCCTCCGGGCCATACCCCTTCCAGTGCACCAAAAATGACAGCCGACCCCGAACCACCTTGGAGTCAAGAATCCTTTCAACAACAAACTCCCTCTGGCCACGTATCAGAAGAGGGGAAGGTCTTCCACTGGAAGAAGGATTACTAATCGCCCGTTTTAAAAGGGAACAATGAAATGTTTTATTGATACCCAAAGAACGGGGCAGATCTAACTGAAATGCCACCGGATTGATAACCCTGGTGATCTTATAAGGGCCGATGAACCGGGGGCCTAACTTATGAGATGGCTGTCTCAACTTCAAATTCTTGGTAGACAACCAGACGAAGTCTCCTAATTTGAAGCTGCAGGGTCTTTTCCGCTTATCAAAAACCCTTTTGGTCACTAATGACACAGACACAAGGGCTTTCTTCACTTTCCGCCAAATACCTCTAAGGACCGAAACCACAGAGGAACCACCAGGCGTGGAGTCCAGGGGGTCAAAAGAATTGGCCTTAGGATGATGCCCATACACACAAAGGAAGGGAGAGATCCCTGTAGCAGAGTGAGCCGCGTTGTTATAGGCAAACTCCGCCATGGACAGATGAGCAACCCAGTCAGTCTGACACTTGGAGCAGTTCCTCAGGTGTTATGTCTCCAAGGACTGGTTCACCCTTTCAGTCTGCCCATTAGACTGCGGATGGTAGCCTGACGACAAGCTGACAGAAATCTGGAGATCGGAACAAAATGCCCTCCAGAATTTGGCCACAAACTGGGATCCGCGGTCAGAGACCACATCAAGTGGCAACCCGTGGAGACGCACAACATGCAGCATAAATAATTCAGACAGGCGTCTGGCCGATGGCAGCCCAACCAGTGGAACAAAGTGCGCCATCTTCGAAAACCTGTCAACGACAACCCAGATGGCTGTCATCCCCGAGGATTTGGGCAAGTCCACCACAAAATCCATTGAAATGTGGGTCCATGGCTTAGATGGGATAGAGAGTGGATGTAATGGGCCAACAGGAACCCCTCTAGGAGTCTTATTTCGGGCACAGATGTCACATGCCCGAACCCACTGATCCACATCCTTAGCCACCGAGGGCCACCACACCGCCCTAGATAGCAACTCCCGAGTTCTGGCAATACCCGGGTGACCTGCCGACTTCTTGGCATGGAATTCCAGGAACACTCGCTGTCTTAACCTAGGAGGCACAAACAAAAGACCTACCGGAAGGTCTGGAGGAGCCTGCTCCTGTGCTCTAAGGACTAATGATAAGAGGTCCTGGGTAATGCCCACTTTAATACATGATGGGGAAACAATGGGCAACGGCTCCTCGGTGGTCTCCTGGATTGGAGCAAAACTCCGCGAGAGCGCATCAGCCTTGATGTTTTTTGACCCAGGGCGATATGTTATCAAAAAATTAAAGCGAGCAAAAAACAAAGCCCATCGTGCCTGCCTGGCATTGAGACGCTTTGCTGACTCTAAATATGCCAGATTCTTATGGTCAGTGAGAATTGAGACCACAAACTTAGCCCCCTCAAGCCAGTGTCTCCACTCCTCGAGTGCATCCTTAATAGCCAACAATTCCCGGTTACCCACGTCATAATTCATCTCGGCAGGCGAAAATTTACGGGAAAAGTAAGCACAGGGATGAAGGCGATTATCAGACACTCCCATCTGAGAAAGCACTGCCCCAATACCCATCTCAGAGGCATCCACCTCCACCACAAAAGGACGCTCTGGATCTGGGTGTCGCAGCACCTTGGCCGAAACAAATGCCCTTTTGAGACGGGCAAAAGCCGCTTTAGCCTCACAAGACCAGTGAGCAACATCCGCCCCTTTCTTAGTGAGTGCCACCAAGGGCGCCACCATAGACGAAAATCCAGCGATAAATCGTCTATAAAAATTCGCAAAGCCCAGGAAACGCTGAAGCGCCTTCAAACTAGTGGGCTGCACCCAATCCAGGACTGCCTGTACCTTGGAACCCTCCATTTGGAAACCTTCTGGGGAGATAATATATCCTAGAAATGCGATTTGCTGAACTTCAAATTCGCACTTCTCCAGCTTCGCCCCAAGCCGGTGGTCTCTGAGTTTCTGGAGGACTAAGCGTACATGCTTCCGATGTTCCTCCAGGGAATGGGAGAAGATTAGTATGTCATCTAAGTATACAACTAAGAATCTATCCAAATATTCCCTGAGCACATCATTCATGAAATCCTGGAAGACTGCCGGGGCATTACAGAGCCCAAAAGGCATCACCAAATATTCATAATGCCCTGAGTGGGTATTAAAGGCAGTCTTCCATTCATCCCCCTCTCTTATTCGGATTAGATTGTACGCACCGCGTAGGTCAATCTTAGAAAAAATGGTGGCAGTACGAAGCTGGTCAAACAAGATCGAAATGAGAGGCAGTGGGTATGAGTTTTTAATCGTGATACGGTTCAATTCCCTGAAGTCGATGCAGGGTCGCAACGAACCGTCCTTTTTACCCACGAAGAAGAACCCCGACCCAACTGGAGACTGTGAAGGTCTGATAAATCCCTTAGCCAAGTTCTCCTGAATGTACTCTGCCATAGCCTGAGTCTCAGGACGTGACAGGGAGTACAACCTGCTCTTGGGAAGCTTAGCATTTGGCAACAAATCAATGGCACAGTCATAGGGGCGATGGGGAGGTAGTACCTCTGCAACTTTTTTGGAGAACACGTCCGCAAAATCTGCATAACACCCTGGCAATCCTGGCAAACTTAGCTGCGAGAGCCTGACTGGAAGGCTCAAGCAACTCCTGAAACAATCAGTACCCCAACTAAGAATCTCCCCAGAGACCCAGTCAAATTGAGGATTGTGGGCCCTTAACCAGGGTAACCCCAACACCAATGGGGCAAAAGTACAGACAGTCACATAAAAGGACAATTTTTCAGAGTGTGTGGCTCCAATAAACAAAGAAATCTGGCTAGTGCAAGAGGTAATTTTACCTTGGGATAATGGTTCCCCGTTTAACCCACAAATCTCAATTTCCGATGCCAAGGGTACTAAGGGAACAGAGTGTTTCAGGGCGAATTGGCGGTCCATAAAAACCCCGTCGGCCCCACTGTCCACAAAGGCCTCAGTCTTGACAGTTTGACCGAGGATCTTCAAGGTCACCGGAATGATAAAAGTCTTCTTGGGAAATTCTGACTTCTGGCCTGACAGGATATTTCCCATCACCCTCAGGCCCTGAAGTTTTCCGGCTTTTCTGGGCATGATACTACCACATGACCTTTATTCCCACAGTACAAACACAACCCCTGCTGTCTCCTCCGCGTCTTCTCACGCGAGGAGAGGCGGGTAGCCCCAATCTGCATAGGCTCCTCGGAAAATTCCTCAGAGTCTGAGGTTCCCTTGGGAAGGAAGGAAATCTCAGTCTCCCATTCAAGCCTACGCTCTCTCAGCCGTCTATCCACCCGGATGGATAACTGCATGAGCTGATCCAAGCTATCAGGCAAGGGATATTGTACCAGTTGGTCCTTTATCTGGTTAGAAAGACCTCTTCGGTACTGGTGTCTCAGGGCTGGGTCATTCCACTGGGTATCATGGGCCAACCTCCGAAACTCCGTACAGTAAACCTCAACTGGCCTTCGCCCTTGCTTAAGGATCGAAATCTGAGCCTCGGCTGAGGCCGTCTTGTCAGGGTCATCATACAACATGCCCAGTGCCGTAAAAAAAGCATCAACACTTTTAAGCGACGGACAGTCAGGCTGCAACCCATATGCCCAGACCTGTGGGTCTCCTTGTAGCAAGGAAATCACTATGCTCACCCGCTGAATCTCCGACCCAGAAGACTGAGGCCTAAGCCGGAAGTATAGCTTGCAGCTCTCCTTGAAACAAAAGAACTGCGAGCGATCTCCAGAAAAACGATCCGGGAGATTTACTTTCGGCTCCTTAACCCCTGCAGGTGCTGCTGCTGCGGGAGCTCCGCCAGCAGCCTGGGAGGTGTGCATTTTAATGGACAAATCATTAAATTGTCGAGTCAGGACCTGCACCTGATCGACCACCTGTTGCAACGTATTTTGAGGGGTATGCTCCATATTCCCACAAAATTTCAACAGGAGTATTAGGCTGCTGAATATGTTATGCACACCAGTGCCTGCAGGAAAGTACTGGTGTCAGAACTGTTATGCACTCCAGTGCCTGCAGGAATGTACTGGTGTTTGAACTGTTATGCAAAACAAATGGACTCACAGACAGACTGGGGAATATGACATAACGTACACAGAAGGTGATAGGGTAACAAAATACACACAAGGTGAACAGAGAAGCCCAGAGGCTAAGGAACTGGGTATCTCCCTTGTATTAGAACTGCTCAGATGGGAAAAGCAAGATGTTGTGTTTTAATACGTAGAGAACCCGAAATGCTGTTGCTAAGGGCAACAGCAAAACCCTAAAGGGTTACCAACGGGTGTGGCAGTAAACTCCTTGGTCAGAGATGGAATGATAGACACAAGGAGAGTCTCCACAATCCTAATTCTCACTTGCAGTGCACAGGTTCAGCTTACTGCCACTAAACTGACCCCTGACACCTAGCACAGTGAGACAGGATTAGACAGGCAAGTCTTAGAATACAGCCGCAAACTTGCTAAGTTCACAGAGTAGTAACAGAACCCCAGCAAGCTAAACGACTGACTCCAGTCTTACTGCTAGGTCTGGATTGGCAGAGTGTAATACCAAATCCCCAGGCCTATTTGCAGTAAGCAACAAACAAATACAAAGCTACACAGTACTGGTTAACTTTCAGGAACTGACTAACCAACAAAGATTCAGCAGCATCTGCTTACCCTGAGAAGAGGCCTTATAAAGCAGGTGCTGTCCACGCCCCACTCAGACCTCACAGACTGTGAGCACAAAACCAGCACCGGATCCCCTGCCGTGCACAGAGCCTATAACCACTGCACAGCAAAAGACCCGAACCGGAGTATCAGCTGCGCTCAGGTTACTCCGCTAGCACTTGTCTCCCGGTTGCCATGACGACGTGGCAGCACAGGGCAGGAGACCCTAACAGTAGCAAATCCCTGTCCCATGCAGTTTTAATAATATACAAATAAAAATTTCTAGCAGCAAATGCAGGTAGCACACGTACAAGATAAAAGTTTAAAAGTCCTGGGTTCGTAGCAAGTCCCTAGTCCAACGCGTTTCGCCCTGTAGTCTAGGACTTCCCCTTGATGAATATATATATATATATATATATATATTGTGACAATAACACTGGGATAGTGTTTGATGGCAGGTATGTTTGTCCCAGGTTCTTGTCTTACATGTTTTAGAAAATGGAAACTTCTAGGAAAAATGCTTTTGTTTTGTCAGAACCTTTTCAGTTTGCTGTAAAAGCTGGGTAAAGGCTCTGAGAGAGAGATAAGGCGAGTTCTAGACATTGGGCCCAGTTCGGGTCTTTGGCCTCACAGAGGGCTAATCAGGGTTTCAGCTGTGTAAGAGTGTTATAGGGCTGCTAGCCTGATTAGTATGGGAGACTGCCTGGGAAGACTGGAGGGATCTGTGTGAGAGAAACACGCTTCCTGATACAAGTGAGCTATACAGTGTTTACTGGAGAACTCTGTGTTTTTGTTTAGTGATAGTTAGGAACATCTTGTGTTTAGTTAGTGCCGGACAGGCAAGGTATTTTCTTTTGGTGTTTGTTTTATTTTCTGTTTCAATAAAACTGGCCGGGGCCAGTTGTACCAGACACTGGACTTGTGTTGTTCCTCAGCTGCTGCGTGCTGCCATATTCCCCAGGAAGAGGCGCCTTGCACCCCTACAGTGTTACAACTTGGTGGAGAATGCGAGCATGCCGTTCTGCGCATAAGTGAAAGCAGCAGCTTTGTGAGGCCTGCAGAAAACGGTGGTTTATGCAGATACAGCCCAGCCCCGCCTGAAAAATCTGTCGACATGGAGGATCTGCTTAAAGCCTTGCTGCAAGCCACAGCGGCTCAGCAGGAGGCCAACAGACAGCAGCAGGTGGCAATGGAGGAAAATAGGAGACAGCAGCAGGTGGCAATGGAGGAAAATAGGAGACAGCAGCAGGTGGCTATTGACGAACTTTACAGGCAACAGCGTCAGGATAGAGAGGCCTTAGCAGAAGTGGTGCAGAGCCTTGCAGCCCGGATTGGAGATGTGGCCGTCAGTGCTCCGACCAGCTCTAGTTCTATACGGGCCAGTCACTTCCTGCAGAAAATGACAGAGGCTGATGATGTGGAGGCCTACCTGACCACGTTTGAAAGGACTGCCGAGCGTGAGAACTGGCCGAAAGCGCAGTGGGCCAGTCTGCTGGCACCTTTTTTGTCAGGCGAGCCCCAAAAAGCGTACTTTGATTTAAGCCCTGCTGAGGCTCGGGACTATGATAAACTAAAGACTGAGATCCTGACCCGCCTGGGAGTCACGCTGTCAGTACGAGCACAACGGGTGCACCGTTGGGTGTACGCCATGGAGAAGCCTCCGCGCTCCCAGATGCACGACCTTATTCAGCTAACAAAAAAAAGGGTACAGCCAGAGACATTAACTGGTCCTCAGATGGTTGAAAGAGTCGTCATGGACCGCTACTTGAGATCTTTGCCCATGGTCCTGCGCAAGTGGGTGAGCCATGGAAACCCGGGTACTGCTGACCAATTAGTGGACATGGTAGAGCGGTATTTGGCAGCAGAGGAACTACTGATGACCACCCAGCAACCCATAGATCCTCGACAGCGCCCTTCAGTAAAGACTGGTAAGACTGTTCCGTGGGAAAACGTTGCTGGGCGGTTAAGAGAACGCAAGGCTGGAGAGACTGTAAACACTGGCCCTGGAGACAGGCCAATGGGGCTAGAACGGTCTATGTTGCCCAAACGGGTTGATAATCGTGTGGTTAAATGTTTTAGATGTGGTATGCCAGGTCATGTTATTGCCAATTGCCCAGTCATGCAAGAACCCATGCAATGTGATGCTGCCTTTGAATGTCGCAGAATGTCTTTCTTTGCTAGGTTAGCCTGTACTGTGGTACCTTCACCTGAGTTGGAAAAACAAATGTGTGATGTGTTCTTAGAGGGTAACCGGGTAGAGGCCTTGCTGGATTCAGGAAGTTTAGTTACCCTTGTGAAAGCTGGGTTAGTGAACCCCTTAAAGGTCCAGCAAATACCTATTGGGGTAACTTGCATACATGGGGATACCCAATATTATGTCACTGCTGAAGTGAATATAGAAACTTGTTGTGGGTCAGCAATGGTTAAAGTAGGACTGGTCCCCACCTTGGTGCATAAGGCCATAATAGGGAGGGATTTTCCTCATTTTTGGAAACTGTGGGAATCACGTTTGTCAACAGATGTGAGAAGTGAAGAGCCAGTTGGTAATACCGGTGATTGTATGGATGTACGTGTGTCTTCTGAACTTTCTGACCCTTTGCCTTTTGCCAGTTTGGCTGGGGAAGTGACAGATGGGGAGTCCAGTGAGGACCCTCTTGCTGGGAACAGAGACATAGTGGTTAGAAACGAAAGCGTGCCTGACCTGGAGGTAAAAAAGGATCTGTTTGCATCTGAACAGTTAAAGGATCCTACCTTGATAAAGGCTAGAGAGAATGTTAAGATTGTTAATGGGGAGCCTGTGGTACCAGGTGACAGGGTTACGTATCCCCACATGGCCATCTGTAATGAGCTCTTGTACCACATTGTCAAAAAGGGTGAGGATGTGGTGGAACAGCTGGTAGTACCCCAGCCTTATCGTAGAACGGTACTAGATTTAGCTCATAGTCACGTTACAGCAGGACATTTAGGGGCAGAAAAAACCACTGAAAGAGTTTTACAAAGGTTCTTTTGGCCAGGGGTTTATAAAGAAGTGTCTGAATATTGTTCTTCCTGTCCTGAGTGCCAGTATCATGCCCCTAGACCCCATTTCAGGAGCCCACTAGTTCCCATGCCTATTATAGAGGTCCCGTTTGACAGAATAGCCATGGATCTCGTGGGGCCCTTGTTGAAGTCCGCTCGGGGCCATCAGTATATCCTGGTAATAATGGACTATGCCACTCGATATCCTGAGGCTGTCCCTTTACGCACTATCACAACCAAGGCGATAGCTAGGGAGCTGGTGCAGGTTTTTAGTAGAGTGGGAATACCAAAAGAAATTTTGACTGACCAAGGTACTCCATTTATGTCAAGGGTCATGAAAGAATTGTGCAAATTATTTAAGGTCACTCACCTCAGGACGTCCATCTACCATCCCCAAACTGACGGGTTGGTGGAAAGGTTTAATAAAACATTAAAAAGTATGTTAAAAAAGGTTGTTGAGAGAGATGGGAAAAACTGGGATTGTTTGTTGCCCTACTTGTTAATGGCCATCAGAGAAGTTCCTCAGTCCTCTACGGGGTTTTCTCCATTTGATTTGTTGTATGGTAGACACCCCAGAGGGCTGTTGGACATTGCCAAAGAGACGTGGGAAGGACAGCCCACTCCTTATAGGAGCGTTATTGAACATATAACACAAATGCAGGATAGGATTGCAGCTGTGGTACCTGTTGTCAGAGAGCACATGGAACAGGCCCAAAGTGCTCAACAGAGGGTCTATAACCGGAGTGCCAAGATACGGGAATTTGTTCCTGGAGATAGAGTTCTTGTTTTGGTAACCACTGTGGAAAGCAAATTCCTAGCTAAATGGCAGGGTCCATTTGAGATTAGGGAAAAAGTGAATGAGGTTAATGACAAAGTATACCAGCCGGGAAAGAGAAAACCAGAGCAGATCTACCATGTTAACTTAATCAAACCCTGGAAAGATAGGTTGTCTCTGTCAGCGTAGCCTTGCCCTTCGGTGTCTTCACCCCGGATGCTTCCCGCAGTGAAGGTGTCAGAGACATTATCAGCTGATCAGAACAATCAGGTTAAAGAATTTCTCATCCAAAATAGGGAGATATTTTCAGAGCTGCCTGGCCGAACGACCATAATAAAACATGACATTGTCACAGAACCAGGGGTCAGGGTTCATTTAAAGCCATATAGGATTCCTGAAGCTCAGCGAGAAGCTATTTCTAAAGAAGTTAAAACCATGTTAGAACTTGGAGTCATAGAGGAGTCTAACAGTGAGTGGTCCAGTCCCATAGTGCTCATCCCGAAGCCCGACGGTAGCATACGCTTCTGTAATGACTTTCGTAAGTTAAATGAGGTGTCCAAGTTTGACGCATACCCCATGCCCCGTGTGGATGAGCTTGTAGAAAGGCTGGGAACAGCCAGGTTTCTCACCACGTTGGACCTGACCAAAGGTTACTGGCAAATACCTTTATCTGATAGCGCCAAAGAAAAAACAGCCTTTTCGGTTCCGGAGGGGCTGTACCAGTATTAGATGTTACCCTTTGGGTTGCATGGGGCTCCAGCAACCTTTCAACGGGCGATGGATAAAATTTTGAGGCCCCATAGAAAATATGCAGCTGCCTATTTGGATGATGTGGTAATTCACAGTACAGACTGGGGGTCCCATTTGGTTAAAGTACAAGCAGTACTGGACTCAATCAGAGAGGCAGGGTTAACTGCTAACCCAAAGAAGTGCTGCCTCGCAATGGAGGAGGTCAAATACTTGGGCTTCACCATAGGCAGAGGTCTGATTAGGCCCCAATTGAATAAAATTGATGCTATTCAAAACTGGCCTCGTCCAGTGAATAAAAAACAGGTAAGGGCTTTTTTGGGAATTACTGGGTACTATAGACGGTTTATTCCCAGTTTTGCGACCACAGCGGTGCCGTTGTCAGACCTTACCAAAGGGAAGCAGTCAAATATGGTGAAATGGAACCCTGATGCAGAAAAAGCGTTCCAAGCGTTAAAAGTGGCTTTGTGTTCACAACCGGTGTTGATAACACCAGATTTTTCAAAAGAATTTGTGGTACAGACAGATGCCTCAGAGGTAGGGATAGGTGCTGTGCTGTCCCAAACCAGAGATGGGGACGAACACCCTATTATTTATTTGAGTAGGAAACTCAATGAGCATGAAAAAAGGTATGCCATTGTGGAAAAGGAGGCTTTGGCCATTAAGTGGGTACTAGATACCTTGAGATATTACCTCTTGGGTAGACAATTCAGACTAGTGACGGATCATGCCCCTTTAAAATGGATGTATGTAAATAGAGGCAAGAATGCTCGGGTAACTAGATGGTTTCTAGCGTTGCAGGATTTTAAGTTTACTGTCGAACATAGACCGGGAACACAATTGGCCAACGCAGATGCATTGTCTCGCATCTTCTGTTTGGGGGCTACAAGTGTTCCGGCCCCTAGGTCGAAACAGGGGAGGGGGATATGTGACAAGAACACTGGGATAGTGTTTGAGGGCAGGTATGTTTGTCCCAGGTTCTTGTCTTACATGTTTTAGAAAATGGAAACTTCTAGGAAAAATGCTTTTGTTTTGTCAGAACCTTTTCAGTTTGCTGTAAAAGCTGGGTAAAGGCTCTGAGAGAGAGATAAGGCGAGTTCTAGACATTGGGCCCAGTTCGGGTCTTTGGCCTCACAGAGGGCTAATCAGGGTTTCAGCTGTGTAAGAGTGTTATAGGGCTGCTAGCCTGATTAGTATGGGAGACTGCCTGGGAAGACTGGAGGGATCTGTGTGAGAGAAACACGCTTCCTGATACAAGTGAGCTATACAGTGTTTACTGGAGAACTCTGTGTTTTTGTTTAGTGATAGTTAGGAACATCTTGTGTTTAGTTAGTGCCGGACAGGCAAGGTATTTTCTTTTGGTGTTTGTTTTATTTTCTGTTTCAATAAAACTGGCCGGGGCCAGTTGTACCAGACACTGGACTTGTGTTGTTCCTCAGCTGCTGCGTGCTGCCATATTCCCCAGGAAGAGGCGCCTTGCACCCCTACAGTGTTACAATAAATATATATATATATATATATATATATATCTATCGGTGAAAAGGTGGTACTTAGCGCTACACCAAATGAGGAAAAATATAGAGAGTCTTAGTCCAGAGACAGTGGTAATGTCCAATTTCTCTGTCTCCAATCCACACTCCCTCTGACAGGGTGGCAGCCGTAATCCAGGTGACCGGTGTTCAATCGGTCTGTTTTGATGGATCTAGAAAAAAGGTGAAAACAGCGCCTACTAGTGCAGTATATTAGGATCCTTCAAATGAAAACCTCCACCAGTTCAATAACACCCTTAGAAAAACGCAAGTACCATCATGAGTGGAGTTAACCACTTAATTAAATTGCACGCTCTCAAAATGGGAATTCCCGAACTGGATAGATTTCTCCCTTCAGCTCCAGAACCTCATGGTACTTCTAATGCTCAATGATCACCAATGCAAAGAAAGAAGGTAGCCAAAATAGTGTAAAAAAGTTTTAACACCAGTTTAATTGTTAAAAAACAAAGCAAATACCCGTACATCAAAATAATGTAAAAATAGCTTATCTGATGTGTAGTAGATACAGTTCGATCTCTGTTCCTCAACGTGTTTCGTCCTTATAGCATATCAAGTACAGTATACTCCTGATGAAGTCCAGGCTTGATATGCCATAAGGACGAAACGCGTTGAGGAACAGAGATCGAACTGTATCTACTACACATCAGATAAGCTGTTACCCTGTTCCACTCAGAGACTGGAACAGGGTAAATATAAAAAAAGAGTGTGCTTTAATATGTCACATCACATAAAAAAAAGCATCCAACGTTTCGGGGCGCTGACGCCCCTTTGTCAAGGTAAGTAAAACTCCTCCCTATTTTAAAAGGGGAATGGGCATGGCCACACAATAGTACCCCCAGTCCAAATTATGCCGCACAGTAGTGACCCTTAATCACATTACACTTCATAGTAGTATCCCTTATTCACATTACATCACACAGCAGTACCCCTTATCCAAAGCAGCCGCAAGGGCCCAGCAGGTCCCAGGGAGCTCGCCGACAGATCATGGAGTCAGGAGGGCATTTCTGATTTCCGACGACAATGTCCAAGTGCTGGTCTGGCTGAATACTCCCGGCAGGCTGTCAGTGACTAGATAGCCACGGACGGTGTAATGGTTAGCATTCTGCCTGAAAGCACTCAGGTCATTGCTTCACTTGCTACCATGGCCCTAACTGTGTGGAGATTGTATATTCTCCCCGTACTTGTATGAGTTTCCTCCGGGTACTCTGGTTTCCTCCCACAACCCAAAAATATACTGGTAGGTTAATTTGCTCCCAACAAAATTAACACTAGCGTGAATGTGTACATGTGGTAGAGAATATAGATTGTAAACTCCACTGGGGTAGGGACTGATGTGAATGGTCAAATGTTCTCTGTAAAGCGCTGCGGAATATGTGTGCACTATATAAATAACTGGTAATAAATAATAATCAATACACTAGTACAACTACCATCTGCCTGCTATAATCTACTATGGGCAGATTGGGGAGCATGCACTGACTGGGGGGCAGCAGGATCTGTCTGCTACAATTGGTGTGTGTGTGGGGGGGGGGGGCACACTGAGGATTGTTTGAGAAAGGGGGTCCCCAAATCGTTGTCTTGCTTAGGGCTCCATGAGGTCTAAATCCACCTCTGGTACAGCCATTGATGGCTACCACTACTACATGGACCAAAGGTGAAAGGGATTGGGGTACACATTCCTTTCAGTGTGGAGGGCCCTTGCATAAAGCCATATTTGGTTAAATATTTACTTGCACTTGGGCTCCCACAAATATTAATCTGACTCTGAATACTAATTTTTAAATAGGAGCCGTTTTAACCATTGAAGGAGTCTATTTACTAAGCCTTGGTTGGAGATAAAGTTGCTAGAGATAAAGTACCAGCCAATCGGCTCCTAACTGCCATGTTACAGGCTGGGTTTGAAAAATGACAGTTAGGAGCTGATTGGTTGGTACTTTATCTCCAGCGACTTTATCTCCATCCAAGGGATACTTGCCTACCTGACCCTCTCAATGAGGGAGAAAATGCTCTGTTCCTTCGCTTTCCTGGTATTGTATGATTGCCATCACCTGTGGTGAGCTAGGTAATTGATAAGAAAGGTGTTTCACCACAGGTGATGGCAATCCTACATTACCAGGAAAGTCCAGGAACAGAGCATTTCTCTAACGTCCTTGAGGATGCTGGGACTCCGTAAGGACCATGGGGAATAGACTGGCTCCGCAGGAGATAGGGCACTATAAGAAAGCTTTGGATTCTGGGTGTGCACTGGCTTCTCCCTCTATGCCCCTCCTCCAGACCTCAGTTTTACACTGTGCCCAGAGCGAGATGGGTGCACTGCAGGGAGCTCCCTGAGTTCTCTGCCTAGAAAGCATTTTTGTTTGGATTTTTTCTACATTTTTACAGGGAGCACTGCTGGCAACAGGCTCCCTGCATCGAGGGACTGAGGAGAGAGGGGCAGACCTTCTTGTCTAAGATAGGCTCTGCTTCCTCGGCTACTGGACACCATTAGCTCCAGAGGGGGTGAACACAGGTTCTAACTGGGCGTCCACCCCCAGAGCCGCGCCGCCGTTCTCCTCACAGAGCCAGAAGAAACGAAGTCAGAAGACGTCTCAGGCGTCAGAAGCCTTCAGAGCTTCACTGAGGTAACGCACAGCACCGCAGCTGTGCGTCATTGCTCCCATACACCTCACATACTCCGGTCACTGTAAGGGTGCAGGGCGCAGGGGGGGCGCCCTGGGCAGCAATATAACACCTCTCTTATGGCAAAAAGTATATATACATGTACAGGTAGGCACTGTACATCTATATAAAAGAGCCCCCGCCATATTTTAGTAAGTTTGCGCGGGACAGAAGCCCGCCGCCGAGGGGGCGGGGCTTCTCCCTCAGCACTCACCAGCGCCATTTTCTCTCCACAGCACCGCTGAGAGGAAGCTCCCCGGACTCTCCCCTGCTTGACACACGGTGAAGAGGGTTTTAAAGTAGAGGGGGGGCACATATTTGGCGATCATACATTACAGCAGCGCTACTGGGTAAACATTCTGTGTTTTTTCCTGGGTTATATAGTGCTGGGGTGTGTGCTGGCATTCTCTCTCTCTCTGTCTCTCCAAAGGGCCTAGGGGGAACCTGTCTTCAGATAAGAGATTCCCTGTGTGTGTGGAGTGTGTCGGTACGTGTGTGTCGACATGTCTGCGGTAAAAGGCTCTCCTAAGGAAGAGATGGAGCAAATCTGTGTGGGTGCGTGGTGTCTCCGTCGACAACGCCGACACCTGATTGGATATGTGAAATTAAGTGCTAAGATGAACTTATTACAAAAGATTAGAGAACAGACAGGGTATCTACCCATGTCTGCCCCTATGTCACAGAGACCTTCAGAGTCTCACAACGCTCACTATCCAAAATAATAGACACTGTTATCGACACGGAGTCTGACTCCAGTGTCGACTACGATAATGCAAAGTACAGCCAAGACTGGCAGAAAAGTATTCAATATATGATTACTGTAATAAAAGATGTTTTGCATATCACTGATGACTCATCTGTCCCTGACACAAGGGTACACATGTTTAAGGGGAAGAAAGCTGAGGTAAATTTCCCTCCTCTCATGAAGAAAAAGAGCGGGAATCTCCAGACAAGAAGCTGCAGCTTCCCAAAAAAGAATTCTCAGGGAGTATCCTTTCCCTAATGGGGCCAGGATACGATGGGAATCTTCCCCTAGGGTGTACAAGGCATTGACACGTTTACCCAAAAAGGTAGTCGCTGACTTAACAGCTATCCTCAGGGATCCTGCAGATAGCATGCAGTAAAAGTACTTTGAAGTCCATTTACACACATTCTGGTACACTACTCAGACCGGCGATTGTGTCGGCATGGGTTTATAGCGCTGTAGCAGCGTAGTCAGATACCTTATCAGCGGAGGTTGAAACCCTAGATAAGGATGCCATGTTATTGTCCCTAGTATATATATATATATATATATATATATATATATATATATATATATATATATATTTATATGTAAAAGATGTTGTCTTTTATATATATATATATATATATATATATATATATATATAAGACATGCCCAAAGAGACGTTAGTCTACTGGGTTCTAGAGTCAACGCTATGTCGATTTCTGCTAGACTTGTCCTGTGGAACATGAAATGGACAGGTGATGCCAACTAAAAGAGGCATATGGAGGGTTTACCTCACAAGGCTGAGGAATTGTGTGGAGAAGGGCTCTCGGACCTAGTCTCCACAGCTATAGCTGGTAATTCTGATCTTTTGCCTTATATTCCCTCACAGACTAAGAAAGCACGACATTATCAAATGCAGTCCTTTCGGTCGCAGAATAACAAGAAAGTATGAGGAGCGTCCTTTCTTACCAAAGGTAAGGGCACGGGGCACAGCTAGTTCCCAGGAACAGAAGTCCTCCCCGGCCTCTACTACATCCACCGCAGGATGCGGGAGCTCCGCTAAGGGAGTCCGTCCCAGGGGGAGCACGTCTTCGACTCTTCAGCCACATCTGAGTTCACTCACAGGTGGATCCCGGGGCAATAAAAATTGTTCTCAGGGTTACAAAGGAATTCGAAAGGTGCCTCCTCGCCGGTTTTCCTTATCGAACCTACCGGCTTCTCCCCCAGAAGGGGAGTTATATTAAATACAATTCACACATTGTATCTCCAACAGGTGGTGCTCAAGGTTCTCCTCCTGCAACAAGGAAGGGGCTATTACTCAACCTTGGCTGTAGTCCCGAATACGTACGGTTCGGTCAGACCTTTTTAAAATTAAAACCTCTGAACCCATACTGGAAAAGGTTCAAATTTAAAGTGGAATTGCTCAGAGCGATCATGGCCAGCCTGGAAAGGGGGGATTTGATGGTGTATCTAGACATAAAGGCTGCATACCTTCATGTTCCCATTTATCGACCCCATCAGGCGTACCTGAGAATTGCGGTACAGTATTGTCATTACCAATTTCAGGGTAATTGGCGGAAATGATGGTGCTCCTACGCAAGCAAGGAGTCACAGTTATCCCATGCTTGGACGATCTCCTATAAGGCGAGATCAAAAGAGCAGTTGTTGAACAGCGTGTCACTTTCGCTGAAGATGTCACAGCAACACGGCTAGTTTCTCAATATCCCAAAGTCACAGTTGGTTCCTATGACTAGTCTGCCCTTCTTGAGTATGTTTCTGGATACGGACCAGAAAGGGGTTTACCTTCAGATAGAAAAGGCCCAGGAACTTATTGAAACCAAGACAGGTGTCGGCATCACTGCACCCGAGTCCAGGGAAAATCATTCCCTTCGGCAGGTTCCATGCGAGGTCTTTCAAATGGGACCTACTGGACAAGGGTCCGGGTCGCATCTACAGATTCATCAGTTGATCACCCTCTCCCCCAGGGCCAGGGTATCTCTCCTGTGGTGGCTGCAGGGTGCTCACCTTCTATAGGGCCGCAGGTTCGGCATTCAGGACTGGATCCTGGTGACCACGGACGCGAGCCTCCGAGGTTGGGGAGCAGTCACACAGGGAAAAATAAAATGTCCAAGGTCTTTGGTCAAGTCATGAGACTTGTCTTCACTTCTTGGAACTAAGGGCCAAATACAACGCCCTCCGTCAGGCGGAGACCCTACTTCGCAACCAACCGGTTCTGATCCAGTCGGACAACGTCACCGCAGTAGCTCATGTAAACCGCCAAGGCGGCACAAGGAGCAGAATGGCGATGGCGGAAGCCACCAGAATTCTTCGCTGGGCGGAGAATCATGTAAGCGCACTGTCATCAGTGTTCATTCCGGGAGTGGACGACTGGGAAGCAGACTTCCTCAGCGGACACGACCTATGTCCTGGAGAGTGGGGACTTCATCAGGAAGTCTTAGCACAGATTGCAATTCGGTGGAGACTGCCACTGATAGACATGATGGTGTCCCGCCTCAACACAAAGCCGCAGAGTTATTGCGCCAGGTCAGGAGACCCTCAGGCAGTAAGCTGTGGACGCCCTAGTGACACCGTGGGTGTTCTGGTCGGTCTCTGTGTTTACTCCTCTTCCTCTCATACCCATGATGTTGAGGATAATAAGAAAAAGAGGAGTGAGACCAATTCTCATTGTTCCAGATTGGACATGGAGGACCTGGTATCCAGATCTGCAGGAAATGCTCACAGAGAATCCGTGGCCTCTTCCTCTAAGACAGGACCTGCTGCAGCAGGGGCCCTGTCTGTTCCAAGACTTACCGCGGCTGCGTTTGACGGATCCTAGCGGTAATGGGTATTCCTCCGGAGGTCATTCCTACCCTAATTAAGGCTAGGAAGGAAGTGACATTGAAACATTATCACCGAATATGGCGAAAATATGTTTCCTGATGTGAGGCCAGGAATGCTCCTACGGAGGAATTCCTTTTGGGCCGTCTGCTTCACTTCCTTCAAACTGGAGTGAACTTGGGCCTGAAATTAGGTTCGGTAAAGGTTCAAATTTCGGCTTTATCCATTTTCTTCCTAAAAAAATTGGCTTCTCTTCCTGAAGTACAAACGTTTGTGTAGGGAGTACTGCATTTTTAGCCTCCTTTTGTACCGCCGGTGGCGCCTTGGGACCTTAACGTGGTGTTACGGTTCCTTAACTCACATTGGTTTGAACCACTTAAGTCAGTGGTGTTGAAATATTTCACCTGGAAGGTGGTCATGTTGTTAGTTTCGGAATTGGAGGCTTTTATCACTAAAAGCCCTATCTGATTGTCCATATGGATAGAGCGAAATTGCGGACCCATCCTCAATTCCTGCCAAAGGTGGTCTCATCCTTTCATATGATCCAACCTATTGTCGTGCCTGTGGCTACGCGACACTTGGAGGATTCCGAGTCCCTTGATGTGGTCAGGGCTTTGAAAATTTACGTGGCCAGAACGGCTAGGATCAGAAAAACAGAAGCACTGTTTGTCCTGTATACAGCCAACAAGGTTGGCGGCCCTGCTTCAAAGCAGACTATTGCTCGCTGGATCTGTAACACAATTCAGCTGGCGCATTCTACGGCAGGATTGCCGTTACCTAAATCTGTTTAGGCCCATTCCACTAGAGAGGTGGGCTCTTCTTGGGCGGCTGCCCGTGGGGTCTCGGCACTACAGCTGTGCCGAGCTGCTACTTGGTCGGGGTCAAATACCTTTGCAAAGTTCTGTAAGTTTGATACCCTGGCTGAGGAGGACCTCCTGTTTGCTCAATTCGGTGCTGCAGAGTCATCCGCACTCTCCCGCCCGTTTGGGAGCTTTGGTATAATCCCCATGGTCCTTACGGAGTCCCAGCATCTTCAAGGACGTTAGAGAAAATAAGATTTTACTTACCGGTAAATCTATTTCTCGTAGTCCGTAGAGGATGCTGGGCGCCTGTCCCAAGTGCGGACTTCTTCTGCAAAACTTGTTTATAGTTATTGCTTACATAAGGGTTATGTTATAGTTTATCGGTTGAACCGAGGCTATGTTGTTGTTCATACTGTTAACTGGGTGGTTTATCACAAGTTATACGGTGTGATTGGTGTTGCTGGTATGGATCTCGCCCTTAGATTTACAAAAATCCTTCCTCGTACTGTCCATCTTCTCTGGGCAGTTTCCCTAACTGAGGTCTGGAGGAGGGGCATAGAGGGAGGAGCCAGTGCACACCCAGAATCCAAAGCTTTCTAAAAGTGCCCTATCTCCTGCGGAGCCCGTCTATTCCCCATGGTCCTTACGGAGTCCCAGCATCCTCTACGGACTACGAGAAATAGATTTACCGGTAAGTAAAATCTTATTTTTCTCCCTCATGGAGAGGGTCTGGTAGGCAAGTATGATCCAAGGTTTAGCAAATAGACCCCTTATAGTTACTAGATGCTCATTTTACTGTCTACATATGTACCACTACTTTTAGCTCTACCAACACTATTTATTTTTTATTTGACCTAGAGCAGTGGTTCTCAAACTCGGTCCTCAGGACCCCACGCAGTGCATGTTTTGCAGGTAACCCAGCAGGTGCACAGGTGTACTCATTACTCACTGACACATTTTAAAAGGTCCACAGGTGGAGATAATTATCTCTCTTGTGATTCTGTGAGGAGACCTGGAAAACATGCACTGTGTGGGGTCCTGAGGACCGAGTTTGAGAACCTGTGACCTAGAGGTACATCCCATACTTGCCTACCTGACCCTCTCCATGAGGGAGAAAATGCTCTGTTCCTGGACTTTCCAGGTAATGTATGATTGCCATCACCTGTGGTGAGCTAGTTAATTGATAAGAAAGCTGTTTCACCACAGGTGATGGCAATGTACTACATTCCCTGCACAAATCACCCACAAAACCAATCTGTGGCATTTTCCACTATCACCAGTGTAAGAAAGAGGTGTGGCCACATACATCTCTGGGTGAGAGTGACGTGGGAAATCCCCCTCCTGCCATCCACACCTGCAATACACGTCTGCAGCATAATCCCGACGGTTACTAATATGCCAGGTGCAAATTTGTGACAATTATAACATGGTGGTATTTGCACTACAGCATGACAGGACTACGCCTTTCCTCCCTATGCATTGTGTAACCCCTCCCAGCAGATGACATCGCCGGGACACTGACACGCCCTCTCAAGCCTTTAATCTGGGTTGATAGCATAAATATAGGCTCGGGAAGGAGTGGAGGGAACTGTCCTTTCCTACACATAAATTAGGGGTTAAGGAGCAATCAGAGTCCATTTCCTGGTGTAAGGTATGCGCTTTCATCGTTATTTTGCCAGTATTATACGAATGCTCTATGTACAGACGTGCCGTGGAGGTGACATGTAATGTTGCTGTGTACAAATGCTCATACCCGTGAGACATTTTTATTATTATCGATTGCACGCCGCGCTGTCTGTATCGACCACCGGGAAAAACGGGGGGGTTGGGAATGGAGGACATGGTGCATCTCTGCAAGTGCAGTTTTATTTTCCGTCATGTCTGTGCACCAATGTGTGTGGATAGGGGCTTTTTAAATGATTGAGGGAAATCCTGTATTGTATGTAATATCTGAAATCCTATGTGTACGTCATGGAGATCGGGTGGGTTAGGCGCGGAAGATGAATGAGTTTGCAATGCAATGCTGGGGAATGAGTTCTTGTCGCTGGCTGATTACTTGGTAAAGTCCTCCATTCTCATATTGTGACCAAACTTGCACATGGGCTTGTTGCATGTCACTCACGAAGTGGGGTTGCAAAATAGATATTGCATTGAATTGCCCACTCTAGTTTCTGAAGTGTTCCTAGTATCCGTGGAGAGTCCAGTGTCTAATATAGTGTAGCTTTGTCCCTGGAAATGTCCTTGCGTTGAATGAATTTATTTTTGGTATTGGGTAAAACCATAATGGTCTGGACTCTGGAACACCGGACCGGCTCCCTGCAGCAAATTGTCCCTGTCTGTCCCCTTCCGGGGGATGGGGGTGGTGGGGTGCATATGACGACTGTCCCTGGGGAGATGTAAAGATTACAGACTCCCTGTATGGGTTTAACCATTCTGGTTTTTACCCTATTCCCAGACCATACGGCAGGCATTACCAACCTCTGTCCGCAGGGCACTCTAAAGGTGCATGCGCACTGTGCAACGTATGCTTACAATTTTGACTATATAGTCAAAATTGTAAGGAAAGTTAGTCCATATCCCACTGTGTGTATGCAGCTTGTGATACCAATGCGCACTCTCGTGGGGTCGGTATCGCAAGACAAAATACTGTGCAGGCAAGGCAATTTTGACTATCTCGTATAAAGTATAGTATAGTCAAAATCACGGGAGGCTTTCGGTATGCTGGCTGTCGGGATCCTGGCGCGCAGCATACTGACGCCGGGATCACGACAGCCGGCATACCGACAACTATTCTCCCTCTTGGGGTGTCCACGACATCCCTGGAGGGAGAAAAAATAATGTGGCGAGCTCGCTTGGGCTCTTGCGCTCGCCCCGCTGCCGGCATGCCGATGCTTGGGATCCCAAGCATTTGTATAACATAGTAGACCGCAAAATCACACACAACCAATATGTCAAGTAAAGATACATACCTTCCAACGACTTGCACATAAAAATCGGTACAAATTCGAAAAGGTGGCGTGACTACAGGTAAAGTGGCATGGCCATGCCCCTTTTCCTACACTTTCAATGAAAGTTTGGAGAGCCAAAAATCGGTACAGACCATAAAAAAAGGTACTGTATCTGCCAAAAAGGTACAGTTGGAGGGTGTCAAATTCGGGGAGAGCCAATATCTCACTGTGTATGCACCTTAACAGTCCCAGGTTTTGGTGATAACCATACTTGAGCTCAGGTGATTTTTAATTAGTACCTCAGTTATATTTAACAATCTGTGCTGGAGCCTGGATATCGCTAAAACCAGCGCTGTTAGTGTGCCTGGAGGACCGAGGTTGGGAATGCCTTCCATATGGTGAGGCTGTGATCTGTCTCCCCGGTGACAGCTGTCAGACCCCATCCTCCGGACAGGGAAGTGCACTACATGCCCCAGAGTGGCAGCGTTTGCTGTAGGGAGCCAGTTCAGTATATTGTTCCAGGGTCTGGGCTGTTCTGGTTTTTACCCAATCCCTTTATTTTTTTCAAATGAGAATTTACTTTGTCCAGTTCCTTTTTAAATTAAATTGAATGCATTTGGCATAGTGAAAACATTTGGGCATACAGTATAAATTAAAAATTGCAGAAGTCTACATTGCTGCATAATCTTTTTTTTTTTTAATTTTTGATACCTGCTATAGTATATGTTAACAATTTCTACAAGGACAAAACTTTTTTGATAAAGCTCTGTCCTTGTGAACAGGGCTGATTCCCAATGGGGCAGATAGGACTACTCCAGGCCTACACATTAACGTTGTCCCATCGACATGATGAAAAGATTATCACCTGCCCGGCCTGCCACAGTCTGTCATAAATCATAATATTAAACTTTGTTTCTCATACATCCTAGAGGATGCTGGGGATGACATCGAGACCATGGGGTATAGACGGGATCCGCAGGAGACATGGGCACTCAAAAGATTTTTCATTGGGTGTGAACTGGCTCCTCCCTCTGCCCCTCCTCCAGACCTCCATTTTAGAAATGTGCCCAGGTCGACTGGATGCACTCTGAGGAGCTCTACTGAGTTTCTCTGAAAAGACTTATGTTAGGTTTTTTATTTTCAGGGAGATCTGCTGGCAGCAGTCTCCCTGCTTCGTGGGACTGAGGGGACAGAAGTAGGAACCAACTTCCTAAAGAGTTTCATGGCTCTGCTTCTGGCTGACAGGACACCATTAGCTCCTGAAGGGAACTGAACGCTAGCTGTGCCTAGATGCTCACTCCCACAGCACGCCATCACCCCCCTCACAGAGCCAGAAGACAGGTGAGTGTTAGAAGACAGATCTTCAATCAAGAAAGTGATGGCAAAGGTACCGCGCGGCTGGCGGGAGTGCAGCACGCCATGTTGCCCACACATACACTAGCACTGCAGGGGGCAGGCAGTCGCCCTGGGCAGCATGAAACCTATGGAAACTGGCATAAATAAGGGGCATAAGTTGCTGAGGCACAGTCCTACCCCCACCAGTATAACAAATTACCTCATAAAAGCTGAGGAGAAACACACCATTGAAGAGTGGAGCTTCCTCCTCAGTCGGCCAGCACCCTGCTCAGCGCCATTTTCTCTCTCTCCTCAGGCTGGTCCTCCTCCACTACTGAACAAGTATCAGGGTGCAAAACAGGGGAGGGGCCACAGTGAATTTGGTGCTATATAATTGTGTGATAAACATTATAAAAGCGCTGAATGTCAGTGGGCATTTTACTGGCGCTGGGTTGTGAACTGGCAAATCCTATCTGTGTCCCTCTGACAGATTTTACTGTGGGTCTGTCCTCAATAAGTCCGGGAGTGTCTGTGGTGTGTTTGTGCAGTGTGACATGTCTGTGGCAGGGAACTCTGTGGAGACATGTTAGGGACACAGAGGTGTAATATGACACCAAGAGCCTGACTGGGTGAAAAGGTTACATGATAGTGTGAATCATATCAGTAAGAGGTTGGACTGAATCTCGTACAGAAAATGAAAATCTGTTGATGTGATTTTTAATAGTTCTGCCTTTCATCCACAGGGACCTTTCTGGGTCACATACAAATTTGCACGAATAGTACAAACTGATACGACACGGACTCTGTTTCCTGTGTCGACACTAGTGATTCCAGGGGAATAGGTCCTAAGTTAGCAAAAAAGCATTCAAAACATGTTTTGGCTATAAAGGAGGTGTTATAAGTTACGAAGCCCCCTCTTTTACCACAAGGAGAGGGTTTACTTTAGTAAAGAAGTAATGTAATTTTCCCTCCACCTCAGGTCTGATTTAACCTGAAAAGAAATTTCAGATTCTCAAAAGGAATTCAGGCAGCTTACCTTTTTCCAAAAAAGTTGGGAGTCACCCCGCATTTTAGACAGGGCCCTGTCATAAAAGAGAAAAGGTGTTTCTCCCTGCGCCTGGAATGGCTTCACTTAAGGAGCCGACACACCGCAAGTGAGTGAGGTGATTTATTGATGTGACCAATGGGACACTACTCAGGCCTACCATTGTCTGTGGGTGGGTGAGTAGTGCTATTGAAAAGTGGTCAGAGAACTTGTCATTAGACATTGACACAATAGATGGAGACGAGATACTCCTAACATTAAGTCATATCAAAGACGCTGCTGCGTACGTACTAGAATCCATGAAATATATTGTTTTCTTGGGATCAAGAACCGCTACCATGGCAGGATCGGCTCGGAGGGCGTTGTGGATTTGCCAGTGGAATGCTGATGTAGATTCCAAAATAAAATATGGAGGCTCTCCCGTATAAAGGTGAGGCCTTGTTTGGTGATGGGCTGGATGCGTTCGTCTCGGCGGCTGCCGCAGGTAAGTCTACATTCTTGCCTTATGCTCCTACACCAGCGAAAAAGACACATCTCTCACATACAGTCCTTTCGGCCCAACAAATGCAAAAAGGCCAAAGGTCTCCCCTTTTTTTTTTTTTTTGCAGGAAGGGGAAAAGGAAAAAAATCCGCAGCGTCTCCCGGATCGCAGGAGCAGAAGTCCACACCTGCTTCTGCCAAATCTGCAGCATAACGCTGGGGCTCCCTTGCGGGAGTCCGCTCGGTTGGGAGCACGTCTGAAACTTTTCAGCCAAATCTGGATTCAATCTGGCCTGGACCAATGGGTCTTACAAATAGTGTACCATGGGTACAAACTAGAGTTTCAAGACGTCCCCCCATGCCGATTTTTCAAATCGACCTTGCCAGCTTCTCTTCCGGGAAGAGCGGCAGTTACAACGGCAATTCAAAAATTGTCAGGATAAGGTCATTGTCCTGGTACCCTTGGCACAGTAAGAAGAAGGTTTTTTTTTTATTCAAGCCTCTTTGTAGTTCCAAAGCCGGATGGCTCGGTCAGACCGATTTTAAACCTGAAAATTTGAATCTCTACCTGAAAAGGTTCAGGTTCAAGATGGAATCCCTGAGGGTAGTGATTTCCAGTCTGGAAGAGGGGGACTTCATGGTGTCAGTAGACATAAAAGATGCTTACTTGCATGTTCCCATTTATCCTCCTCACCAAGCTTATCTGAGATTCGCAGTACAGGATTGCCATTACCAGTTTCAGACGTTGCCGTTTGGACTCTCCACGGCACCGAGGGTATTCATCTAGGTGATGGCGGAGATGATTGTCCTCCTTCGTTAAAAAGGAGTCAATATAATTCCTTATCTGGACAATCTCCTGATAAAAGCGAGATCCAGGGAACAGTTGGTGCAGAACATCGCAGTCTCCCTGTCAATACTCCAACAACACGGTTGGCTCATGAATTTTCCAAAGTCGCAGTTGGAACCGACGACAAGATTGTCCTTTTTAGGGATGATTCTGGACACAGAAGTACGGAGAGTATTTCTTCCAGTGGAAAAGGCTCTGGAAATCCAGAAAATGGTCAAACAAATATTGAAACCAACAAACATGTTGATCCATCAATGCATTCGGTTGTTGGGGAAAATGGTAGTGGCCTACGAGGCCATACAGTTTGCCCGATTTCATGCCAGAGTATTCCAGTGGGACCTGTTGGACAAGTGGTCCAGATGCCACCTACACATACACCGGAAAATAATCCTATCCCCCCAAAACCAGGATTTCACTCCTGTGGTGGCTACACAGTTCTCGCCTACTAGAGGGACGCAGGTTTGGGATTCACGACTGGGTCCTAATAACCACGGATGCAAGTCTCCGAGGCTGGAGAGCTGTCACACAGGGGGAAAGCTTCAAAGGAAAATGGTCAAGTCAGGAAGCCTGCCTTCACATAAACGTTCTGGAATTGAGAGCCATTTACAACGGCCTTCTACAAGCGGTACATCTTCAAGATCCCGTGCAGATCCAGTTGGACAATGTAACAGCAGTCGCGAACATAAACAGGCAAGGCGGAATGAAAAGCAGAGCGGCAATGGCAGAGGTGACAAGGATTCCCCTCTGGGCAAAAAGACATGTTAGAGCTGTCAGCAATTTTCACTCTGGGAGTGGACAACTGGGAAGCAGACTTCCTCAGCATACATGATCTCCATCCAGCAGAGTGGGGCCTCCACCAAGAAGTCTTCACAGAGGTGATGAGTCTTTGGGGAGTTCCTCAAGTAGACATGATGGCATCTCGTCTAAACAAGAAGCTTCAGAGATATTGTTCCAGGTCGAGAGACCCTCAAGCAATAGCGGTGGATACACTGGTGACCCATTGGGTGTTCCGGTTGGTATATATGTTTTCCCTCCACTTCCACTGATTCCAAAAGTTCTCAAAATAATAACAAGAGTTTGAGCAATCTTCATTGCCCCAGACTGGCCAAGGAGGGCTTTGTATCCAGATCTTCAGGAGTTGCTCATAGAAGATCCTCTGCCTCTTTCCACATTAACCAACCTATTGTGGTGCCAGTTGCTACTGACACGTTCGCTGAGTCAGTCTCTAGATGTGGTTAGAGCTTTGAAGATTTAGGTCGCTAGAACAGCTCGAATACGGAAAACAGAGGTTTTGTTTTGTCCTGTATGTTCCCAACAAGATTGGGTGTCCTGCTTCCAAGCAGACTATTGCGTGCTGGATCAGAGGTACGATTCAGCAAGCTCATTCTACGGCTGGATTGCCGTTACAGATGTCGGTGAAGGCCCATTCTACTAGGAAGGTGGGCTCCTCCTGGGCGGCTGCCCGGGGGGTCTCGAGCAGCTACTTGGTCAGGGTCAAACACATTTGCTAAGTTCTACAAGTTTGA
Source organism: Pseudophryne corroboree (assembly GCF_028390025.1). Taxonomy (NCBI): domain Eukaryota; kingdom Metazoa; phylum Chordata; class Amphibia; order Anura; family Myobatrachidae; genus Pseudophryne; species Pseudophryne corroboree. The sequence continues at coordinate 629,539,930 of NC_086445.1, forward strand.
CACCTTGGCCGATGAGGACCTAAAGTTTGGTCAATCGGTGCTGCAGGGTCATCCGCACTCTCCCGCCCGTACTGGAGCTTTGGTATAGACCCCATGGTCTTTATGTCGTTCCCAGCATCCTCTAGGACATATGAGTAAATAGGATTTTGATAACCTACCGGTAAATCCTTTTCTCCTAGTCCGTAGAGGATGCTGGGCGCCCTTCCCAATGCGTACCTGCAGTTTAGTTATTACAGTTACACAGGTTGTGTTATCTTGGTTTCAGCGTGTTGCTGCAATTAACACACGCCAACAGGCATGAACTATGTTGAATACCATGTGTGCGGCATGGTTGAGGGTGTGAGTTGGTAGATATCTCGCCACTAGTTAAGGAATTCCTTTCCTCAAAATGTCAGTCTTCCTGGGCACAGTTTCTACAACTGAGGTCTGGAGGAGGGGCATAGAGGGAGGAGCCAGTTCACACCTAATGAAAAGTCTTTAGAATGCCCATGTCTCCTGCGGATCCCGTCTATACCCCATAGTCTTGATGTCGTCCCCAGCATCCTCTACGGACTAGGAGAAAAGGATTTACCGGTAGGTTATCAAAATCTTTTTTTTTTTTTTTTTTTCTTCTGTTCTATTTTCCTGACAACACTGTGCAGTTTTTTCATATTTTGTGTTTACATACTTAGGGATGCACTGGCTGATATTGTAGGGGGTGTACATTCCCCCGTAGCTTTGGCCACACCTGTTTCTCACTATAGACCTTTGATAATTTTCAGCCCCAGGCCCATGTGGCCCTAAATCCCATTCTTTCCTTCTATTTAACATTTAGATTAAAATAAGTTTACATTACGTGGTCAGTAGGCATATAGAGAAGTCATCATGCACCTAGCCTTGATACGCCAGGAGCGACTGAGCTTCTCAGAGGAGTACATTTTCCGTCTTATTGGCATCTCAGACGTAGCGGAACGCCTCTCATAGTATGCTACAGACGCTGGGATGTGACTTTACCACACTTCTTAGAGGCTTATTTATCAATGAGTGATAAAACTCATTGCGTATGATAAATAGTGCTCCGGCCCATCAGCTCCTAACGGTCATGTGTTTAAAAAACAAAACAGGAGTGGCACACTATAGCACTAATTTATTTAGCACGTCTGTGACTGGACGGTTCCGTATGAAAGCCCTTGCCGCCTCATGTTCTGCGCCCAGTCACAGAATGGAGTTTTAGGTCACACGGGACCTGGCTAAATAGGGGATTCCCGCTTACTGTAAGTAACTGCCTGTTACTGACTCCACCCACTGTGCAGTGGGCGTGTACTATGCTGCCACCACCAGACTTTGTTGCCATGGCATCTGGAACCATGGTTCTTCTCTGTATGTTTAGACACGTTGTCTTACTATCCCTGTGTGTTGTTGGCGAATCCCCAATAGTCGCATGCCCAAGCACGGTAGTAGGCGGAAGGCGGAGCTTGGAGACGCTGGGTGTACCCTGGACAGCCGAAGAACGGAGCTAGGTTTTGCCTATCCCTGCAGGTCATAAAATGAAGCGGTCATCTTGAGGCAGAACATGTTTTATTCGCACAAATAGTTCTGAAAAGAACTTAAGCAATACAGCAAGATGTTTACAGTAGAGTGAAAATGGTATAATACACTCTTGAAGCTCACAGGCCTCCTCTTTTTATCACAAACCAACATACAGTACCACAGGGGGGGTAAGCCCTCCCAGTCTTACCCAACCAATCAGATTATCGCACAAAATTATAAATAAATACAAGTTGCAATTCAAGAGTTAAGAATCGGATAAAGCAGTGTTCTGTTCCTGTCATATATGCACCAAACGGGTGGTCTTCAGGTTGCCGGCTGTCGGGATCCCGGCGCACAGTGTACTGGTGCCGGAATCCCAACAGTGGCATACCGACACTTTCTCCCTCTTGGGGGTCCACGACCCCCCTGGAGGGAGAATAGATAGCGTAGCGGGCCACCATGCCCGCAACGTGGTGAGCGCAGCGAGCCCGCAAGGGGCTCATTTGCGCTCGCCACGCTGTTGGTATGCCGTCAGTCAAGCTTCCGGCGCCGGTATTCTGGTTGCCGGGAGCCCGACCGCCGGCATACCCTACTGCACGCGCACCAAACCAGTGTGCTTTTCCAAACGCAATCTGATTAACCTGTTCCTGTCTCTTTCACAAATGTAAATATAACTTGAATTTCAATTGCATTCACCCTCACCCATAGACAAAGTTCTTGTCATAAATCTACATCCTATATAATGCAGCCTAGGGAATCTTGGATCAAACTGTTACACAAAACTCACTAGTTTAAATTCGTAAAACACAATCTGATAGTAGCATCCACTTTTGTCTTTCACATCACATCTCCATGTAAAACCAGCATGGCTTATCACACAATAAGATGCTGAAAGAAAATGTTTGCCCACCAAAACCCTGCCAATTGACACCTATTCATTGCTGAAGCTAGGACAATTAACATATGACTATCTAAGCAAAAGTATCTGAAGAACAGTTGTCAAGGCCTTTTAGAAGCAAAATACCTCATACTTTTCTCAAGTGCTTTGTCCATGCAGTTCTATAACCGTGCAGTCCATCATTCTCCAACTGCAGTCATATAACATTATTAAACCTGCATTTACAGAACATGGTGCCAAGTGCAAATTCATCCCATTAAAAATGGCACCGGGGACTCTGGGTTACCCCGTGTGTGCCATGGCTGCCATTGTCCATGTGGCTAATGGGGCCACACTGTAGGGTAAGGGGGGGGGGGGTACATTTCCCCCATGGCTTTGGCCACACCTGTTTCTCACTATAGGCCTTTGTTCATTTTAACCCCCAGGCACATGTGTCCCAAAATCCCATTTTCTCTGACGTCCTAGTGGATGCTGGGGACTCCGTCAGGACCATGGGGATAGCGGCTCCGCAGGAGACAGGGCACAAAATTTAAAAGTTTGACCACTAGGTGGTGTGTACTGGCTCCTCCCCCTATGACCCTCCTCCAAGCCTCAGTTAGGTTTTTGTGCCCGTCCGAGCAGGGTGCAATCTAGGTGGCTCTCATAAAGAGCTGCTTAGAGTAAAAGTTTTGATAGTTTTATTATTTTCAGTGAGTCCTGCTGGCAACAGGCTCACTGCAACGAGGGACCTAGGGGAGAAGAAGTGAACTCGCCTGCGTGCAGGATGGATTTGCTTCTTAGGCTACTGGACACTAGCTCCAGAGGGACGATCACAGGTACAGCCTGGATGGGTCACCGGAGCCGCGCCGCCGACCCCCTTGCAGATGCCGAAGTAAGAAGAGGTCCAGAAACCGGCGGCTGAAGGCTTTTCAGTCTTCATGAGGTAGCGCACAGCACTGCAGCTGTGCGCCATTGCGCTCAGGCACACTTCACACCGGCGGTCACTGAGGGTGCAGGGCGCTGGGGGGGGCGCCCTGGGCAGCAATGTTAATACCTTTCTGGCTAAAAAGAATACATCACATATAGTCCATGAGGCTATATGGATGTATTTCACCCCTGCCAGGTCTCAGAAAAACCGGGAGAAGAGCCCGCCGGAATAGGGGGCGGGGCCTATCTCCTCAGCACACAGCGCCATTTTCCTACACAGCTCCGCTGCTAGGAAGGCTCTCCCCTGCACTGCACTACAGAAACAGGGTAAAAAACAGAGAGGGGGGGCATTTTTTGGCGATATTATATATATTTAAGCAGCTATAAGGAAACAACACTTATATAAGGTTGTTCCTATATAATTATAGCGCTTTGGTGTGTGCTGGCAAACTCTCCCTCTGTCTCCCCAAAGGGCTAGTGGGGTCCTGTCTACTATCAGAGCATTCCCTGTGTGTCTGCTGTGTGTCGGTACGTGTGTCGACATGTATGAGGACGATGTTGGTGTGGAGGCGGAGCAATTGCCGGTAATGGTGATGTCACCCCCTAGGGAGTCGACACCGGAATGGATGGCTTTGTTTATGGAATTACGTGATAATGTCAGCACGCTGCAAAACTCGGTTGACGACATGAGACGACCAGCAAACCAGTTAGTACCTGTACAGGCGTCTCAAACACCGTCAGGGGCTGTAAAACGCCCTTTGCCTCAGTCGGTCGACACAGACCCAGACACGGACACCGAATCTAGTGTCGACGGTGAAGAAACGAACGTATTTTCCAGTAGGGCCACACGTTATATGATCACGGCAATGAAGGAGGCTTTGCATATCTCTGATACTGCAAGTACCACAAAAAGGGGTATTATGTGGGGTCTGAAAAAACTACCTGTAGTTTTTCCTGAATCAGAGGAATTGAATGACGTGTGTGATGAAGCGTGGGTTACCCCTGATAAAAAACTGCTAATTTCAAAGAAGTTATTGGCGTTATACCCTTTCCCGCCAGAGGTTAGGGCGCGCTGGGAAACACCCCCTAGGGTGGACAATGCGCTCACACGTTTATCCAAACAAGTGGCGTTACCGTCTCCTGATACGGCCGCCCTCAAGGATCCAGCTGATAGGAGGCTGGAAAATACTCTAAAAAGTATATACACACATACTGGTGTTATACTGCGACCAGCAATCGCCTCAGCCTGGATGTGCAGTGCTGGGGTGGCTTGGTCGGATTCCCTGACTGAAAATATTGATACCTTGGATAGGGACAGTATTTTATTGACTATAGAGCAATTAAAGGATGCATTCCTTTATATGCGAGATGCACAGAGGGATATCTGCACTCTGGCATCAAGAGTAAGTGCGATGTCCATATCTGCCAGAAGAAGTCTATGGACACGACAGTGGTCAGGCGATGCGGATTCCAAACGGCATATGGAAGTATTGCCGTATAAAGGGGAGGAATTATTTGGGGTCTGTCTATCGGATTTGGTAGCCACGGCAACAGCCGGGAAGTCAACCTTTTTACCTCAAGTCCCCTCCCAGCAGAAAAAGACGCAGTCTTTTCAGCCGCAGTCCTTTCGTTCCTATAAGAACAAGCGAGCAAAAGGACATTCATATTTGCCCCGAGGCAAAGGAAAGGGTAAGAGACTGCAGCAAGCAGCCCCTTCCCAGGAGCAGAAGTCCTCCCCGGCTTCTGCAAAGGCCTCAGCATGACGCTGGGACCTTACAAGCGGACTCGGGGGCGGTGGGGGGTCGCCTCAAGAATTTCAGCGCACAGTGGGCTCACTCGCAGGTGGACCCCTGGATCCTGCAGGTATTATCTCAGGGTTACAGGTTGGAATTCGAGAGGTCTCCCCCTCGCCGGTTCCTAAAATCTGCTTTGCCAACGTCTCCCTCAGACAGGGTGACGGTATTGGAAGCCATTCACAAGCTGTATTCTCAGCAGGTGATAATCAAGGTACCCCTTCTACAACAGGGAAAGGGGTATTACTCCACGCTATTTGTGGTACCGAAGCCGGACGGCTCGGTAAGACCTATTCTAAATCTGAAATCTCTGAACCTGTACATACAAAAATTCAAGTTCAAGATGGAGTCACTCAGAGCAGTGATAGCGAATCTGGAAGAAGGGGATTTTATGGTGTCCTTGGACATCAAGGATGCTTACCTTCATGTCCCAATTTGCCCTTCACACCAAGGGTACCTCAGGTTCGTGGTACAAAACTGTCATTATCAGTTTCAGACGCTGCCGTTTGGATTGTCCACGGCACCCAGGGTCTTTACCAAGGTAATGGCCGAAATGATGATCCTTCTTCGAAGAGAAGGCGTATTAATTATCCCTTACTTGGACGATCTCCTGATAAGGGCAAGATCCAGAGAACAGCTGGAGGTCGGAGTAGCACTAACTCAAGTAGTGCTCCAACTGCACGGGTGGATTCTGAATTTTCCAAAATCCCAACTGATCCCGACGACACGTCTGCTGTTCCTAGGGATGATTCTGGACACTGTTCAGAAAAAGGTATTTCTTCCGGAGGAGAAAGCCAGGGAGTTATCCAAACTCGTCAGGAACCTCCTAAAACCAGGGACAGTGTCTGTGCATCAATGCACAAGAGTCCTGGAAAAAAGGGTCTCTCTGCTATGGTGGTTGCAGAGTGCTCATCTGTTAGAGGGCCGCAGATTTGGCATACAGAACTGGGTCCTAGTGACCACGAATGCCAGCCTGAGAGGCTGGGGAGCGGTCACACAAGGAAGAAACTTCCAGGGCGTGTGGTCAAGCCTGGAAACGTCTCTTCACATAAATATACTGGAACTAAGAGCAATCTACAATGCTCTAAGCCTGGCAAACCCTCTGCTTCAGGGTCAGCCGGTGTTGATCCAGTCGGACAACATCACGGCAGTCGCCCACGTAAACAGACAGGGCGGCACAAGAAGCAGGAGGGCAATGGCAGAGGCTGCAAGGATTCTTCGCTGGGCGGAAAATCATGTGATAGCACTGTCAGCAGTGTTCATCCCGGGAGTGGACAACTGGGAAGCAGACTTCCTCAGCAGACACTATCTTCACCCGGGAGAGTGGGGACTTCATCCAGAAGTCTTCCACATGATTGTAGTCCATTGGGAAAGACCAATGGTGGACATGATGGCGTCCCGCCTCAACAAAAAACTGGACAGGTATTGCGCCAGGTCAAGAGACCCTCAGGCAATAGCTGTGGATGCTCTGGTAACACCATGGGTGTACCAGTCAGTGTATGTGTTTCCTCCTCTGCCTCTCATACCCAAGGTACTGAGAATTATACGGCAAAGGGGAGTAAGAACGATACTAGTGGCTCCGGACTGGCCAAGAAGGACTTGGTACCCGGAACTTCGGGAGATGCTCACGGAAGATCCGTGGCCTCTACCTCTAAGAAGGGATCTGCTTCAGCAGGGACCGTGTCTATTCCAAGACTTACCGCGGCTGCGTTTGACGGCATGGCGGTTGAACGCCGGATCCTAAGGGAAAAAGGCATTCCGGAGGAGGTCATCCCTACCCTGGTCAAAGCCAGGAAGGAGGTGACTGCACAACATTATCACCGCATTTGGAGAAAATATGTTGCATGGTGTGAGGCCAGGAAGGCCCCGACAGAGGAATTTCAACTGGGTCGATTCCTACATTTCCTGCAAACAGGATTATCTATGGGCCTCAAATTAGGGTCCATTAAGGTTTAAATTTCGGCCCTGTCGATTTTCTTCCAGAAAGAATTGGCTTCAGTTCCTGAAGTCCAGACTTTTGTAAAAGGAGTACTACATATACAGTCCCCGGTTGTGCCCCCAGTGGCACCGTGGGATCTCAATGTAGTTTTGGATTTTCTCAAATCCCATTGGTTTGAGCCACTCAAATCGGTAGATTTGAAATATCTTACATGGAAAGTAACCATGCTACTGGCCCTGGCTTCAGCCAGGAGAGTGTCGGAATTGGCGGCTTTATCGTATAAAAGCCCATATCTAATTTTCCATTCGGACAGGGCAGAATTGAGGACGCGTCCTCATTTTCTGCCTAAGGTGGTATCAGCGTTTCACCTGAACCAGCCTATTGTGGTGCCTGCGGCTACTAGCGATTTGGAGGATTCCAAGTTGCTGGACGTTGTCAGAGCATTGAAAATACATATTTCAAGGACGGCTGGAGTCAGAAAATCTGACTCGCTGTTTATACTGTATGCACCCAACAAGCTGGGTGCTCCTGCTTCTAAGCAGACGATTGCTCGTTGGATTTGTAGCACAATTCAACTGGCACATTCTGTGGCAGGCCTGCCACAGCCTAAATCTGTCAATGCCCACTCCACAAGGAAGGTGGGCTCATCTTGGGCGGCTGCCCGAGGGGTCTCGGCATTACAACTCTGCCGAGCAGCTACGTGGTCAGGGGAGAACACGTTTGTAAAATTCTACAAATTTGATACCCTGGCTAAGGAGGACCTGGAGTTCTCTCATTCGGTGCTGCAGAGTCATCCGCACTCTCCCGCCCGTTTGGGAGCTTTGGTATAATCCCCATGGTCCTGACGGAGTCCCCAGCATCCACTAGGACGTCAGAGAAAATAAGAATTTACTCACCGGTAATTCTATTTCTCGTAGTCCGTAGTGGATGCTGGGCGCCCATCCCAAGTGCGGATTGTCTGCAATACTTGTACATAGTTATTGTTACAAAAAAATCAGGTTGTTTATTGTTGTGAGCCATCTTTTCATAGGCTCCTACGTTATCATACTGTTAACTGGGTTCAGATCACAAGTTGTACGGTGTGATTGGTGTGGCTGGTATGAGTCTTACCCGGGATTCAAAATCCTTCCTTATTGTGTACGCTCGTCCGGGCACAGTAGCCTAACTGAGGCTTGGAGGAGGGTCATAGGGGGAGGAGCCAGTACACACCACCTAGTGGTCAAACTTTTAAATTTTGTGCCCTGTCTCCTGCGGAGCCGCTATCCCCATGGTCCTGACGGAGTCCCCAGCATCCACTACGGACTACGTGAAATAGAATTACCGGTGAGTAAATTCTTATTATCTTTCCTTGTAGCTAACATTTAGATTAAAATAAATTTAGTTTACGTGGCCAGTAGGCATACAGATAGGTCATCATGCACATTGCCTTGATACGCCAGGGGTGACTGAGCTTCTCAGAGGAGTTTTCTTTACATGTTCCATCTTATTGGCATCTAATGGGCCCTACACACTGGCCGACATTACAGCACGATATGAACGATCTCGTTCATTAATGAACTAGATAACGTTCATATCGTGCAGTGTGGAGGCTCCAGCGATTAACGATGCGCGGCCCCGCGCTCGTTCATCGCTGGTCCCCCGTCGGCTGTACATGCAGGCCAATATGAACGATCTCGTCCATATTTGCCTGCACTTCAATGCAGCCGGGTGATGGGGGGAGTAAAGAAACTTCACTCCCCCCATCACTGCCCCTCCGCCGCCAGGTCGGCCATATCTGCCGTTGGGCGGCGGATCGGCCAGTGTGTAGGGCCTATAAGATGTAGCGTAACGCCACTCAAAGTATGCTACAGACGCCGGGATGCGACTTTACCATACAGTTCTTAGGGGCTTATTTATCAATGAGTGATCAAACTCATTGCGTATGATAAATAGTGCTCCAGCCCATCAGCTCCTAACGGTCATGTGTTTAAAAAACAAAACAGGAGTGGCACCCAATAGCACTAATTAATTTTATCACTTTAATACATTTTTGGTTCTTCCATAATAATTCTTAACACTCACTAACACCTTTCTGGCTCTTGCTTGGTTAGATCCTGTGCCCTGGACTTAAACTTACTATTAGAACCCGGCATCCAATCTGCACGTGCGTTGAGTGACTCATTCACCACGGTGGGTACTGTGAGGGATCTGGTTGGATACCTGTCAGGAGGGGCAGTGTCACAGAAACCCATAGGCTTCTATAGTGCAGCAGGCAACGCCGTCTGTACATCCAATCCCTGGAATCTATCGCATTGCGGGGCTTGGCGCATATATGTCCAAACCTCCGGAAACGGCATTTGCGGAGGTTTGGCCGTGTTTTTCCACTTGCTGCATCTTGCATATAGTGTTCAAGTCTAGTTACTGATACACCTTTTTGGTATGCTGGGGAACCCCCCCCAACCTGTTTGTCTCTTGTTTCTTTGATGTGAGCAAGTCACATGATAAGCATACAGAGGTGCAAAAAAAATCATATCCTGCCTATATTTTACACTTGCTATCTATTTATAAATTATCCGTCTAACATTAGATTAAAATAAGCTTATACTACACGGTCAGCAGACATAGAAATGTGTCCTCATATACCTAGCCTCAATATGCCATATGGTGTGAGATGCTTGGTGCAACTGAGCTGCTCTAAAAGGTCTAGCATCTAGTAACTTTCTTTCAATTCTGCTTCTCATTTACATAGCAGATATGTGCTGCCAGCTGACAGGAAGCCAGTGGTCACAATACAGATGCTGGCATACCGATGTTTAAAATCCCGACGGGGCGAGATAAGTATGTTACCCACGTTCCCCTACCCCTTAACCCTCCCTTCCTGTGGTTTAATCCCTAACCTTCAGTCAGCGGCCCTTAAACCCCCCCCCCCCTCCCTCTGGGTGGCATCTAAACCTAATGTCATATCAGCAGATACAGTTGATAAAGTTCTCCACATAGAATTTACTTTTCCATTTCTAGTGACATTGTTTAGGACTGTTTTTGATTTAGGCAAATCACTTTGTCAGCATGCTGAGGTGAAGAATCGTATCCTGCATGCGTTTTGCCATATCTAGCTATCAACCTAACAGGTTTACAATAAGCTTATATTACTGTAAGTAGACACATTGATAGATACAGTTGATGACTGAAAGTTTTATAGCAAGTCACATGATCCGCCTGTTGAGTTTATAAATTACCGCTTACTTGCATTTCACCATTTCTGTCTCTCTGTATCCTTTTCATCTAACATTAGTTTCATATAATATGTAGGTTAATATAGGCATACCTTATGTTGTGAGATCATATCAGCAGATACAATTGCTTTCTGAGTTTTCTACAATTCAGTGCCCTTTGTATCAAAGTTGAGTGACCTCACAAAGGCTGCTTATGATGCAGGCAAGTCAAATGATCAGCATACTGATGTGTAAGATTACATACTGGGAGAAATGTACTAATCCTTAAGTGATGAATTTCACGGTAATAAAGTACCAGCCAATCAGCTTCTAACTCGTGTCACAGGCTGGGTTTGAAAAAATGAGTTAGGAGCTGGTTGACTGGTACTTTATCACTGTGCAGTTTATCGCTTTTGAAGGCTTTGTAGTTGGTACATCTGGCCCACTATCTGCATTTTCTCTGACGTCCTAGTGGATGCTGGGACTCCGTCAGGACCATGGGGATTAGCGGCTCCGCAGGAGACAGGGCACAAAAATAAAAGCTTTAGGACTAGGTGGTGTGCACTGGCTCCTCCCCCTATGACCCTCCTCCAAGCCTCAGTTAGGTTTTTGTGCCCGTCCGAGCAGGGTGCAATCTAGGTGGCTCTCCTAAAGAGCTGCTTAGAAGCTTAGAAAAAGTTATTAGGTTTTTTATTTTCAGTGAGTCCTGCTGGCAACAGGCTCACTGCATCGAGGGACTTAGGGGAGAAGAAGTGAACTCACCTGCGTGCAGGATGGATTGGCTTCTTAGGCTACTGGACACCATTAGCTCCAGAGGGATCGAACACAGGCCCAGCCATGGAGTCCGGTCCCGGAGCCGCGCCGCCGACCCCCTTGCAGATGCCGAAAAGTGAAGAGGTCCAGAAACCGGCGGCAGAAGACTTTTCAGTCTTCATGAGGTAGCGCACAGCACTGCAGCTGTGCGCCATTGTTGTCAGCACACTTCACACCAGCGGTCACTGAGGGTGCAGGGCGCTGGGGGGGGGGCGCCCTGGGCAGCAATGAGAATACCTTGTTCTGGCTAAAAATACATCACATATAGCCCCTGGGGCTATATGGATGTATTTAACCCCTGCCAGGTCTCACAAACACCGGGAGAAGAGCCCGCCGAAATAGGGGGCGGGGCCTATCTCCTCAGCACACAGCGCCATTTTCCTGCACAGCTCCGCTGCGAGGAAGGCTCCCAGGACTCTCCCCTGCACTGCACTACAGAAACAGGGTAAAAAAAAACAGAGAGGGGGGGCACTTTTTTGGCGATATTGATATATTAAGCTGCTATAAAGGAAACAACACTTCTGTAGGGTTGTTCCTATATATTTATAGCACTTGGGTGTGTGCTGGCAAACTCTCCCTCTGTCTCCCCAAAGGGCTAGTGGGGTCCTGTCTTCGATAAGAGCATTCCCTGTGTCTGCGGTGTGTCGGTACGTGTGTGTCGACATGTATGAGGACGATGTTGGTGTGGAGGCGGAGCAATTGCCGGTAATGGTGATGTCACCCCCTAGGGAGTCGACACCGGAATGGATGGCTTTGTTTATGGAATTACGTGATAATGTCAGCACGTTACAAAAATCAGTTGACGACATGAGACGGCCGGCAAACCAGTTAGTACCTGTCCAGGCGTCTCAGACACCGTCAGGGGCTGTAAAACTCCCTTTACCTCAGTCGGTCGACACAGACCCAGACACGGACACCGAATCTAGTGTCGACGGTGAAGAAACAAACGTATTTTCCAGTAGGGCCACACGTTATATGATCATGGCAATGAAGGAGGCTTTGCATATCTCTGATACTGCAAGTACCACAAAAAGGGGTATTATGTGGGGTCTGAAAAAACTACCTGTAGTTTTTCCTGAATCAGAGGAATTGAATGAAGTGTGTGATGAAGCGTGGGTTAACCCCGATAGAAAACTGCTAATTTCAAAGAAGTTATTGGCATTATATCCTTTCCCGCCAGAGGTTAGGGCGCGCTGGGAAACACCCCCTAGGGTGGATAAGGCACTCACACGCTTATCAAAACAAGTGGCGTTACCGTCTCCTGAAACGGCCGCCCTCAAGGATCCAGCTGATAGGAGGCTGGAAACTACCCTAAAAAGTATATACACTCATACTGGTGTTATACTGCGACCAGCCATCGCCTCTGCATGGATGTGCAGTGCTGGGGTGGTTTGGTCGGATTCCCTGACTGAAAATATTGATAGGGACAGTATTTTATTGACTATAGAGCAATTAAAGGATGCTTTTCTTTATATGCGAGATGCTCAGAGGGATATCTGCACTCTGGCATCGAGAGTAAGTGCGATGTCCATATCTGCCAGAAGAAGTTTATGGACGCGACAGTGGTCAGGTGATGCGGATTCCAAACGGCATATGGAAGTATTGCCGTATAAAGGGGAGGAATTATTTGGGGTCGGTCTATCGGATTTGGTGGCCACGGCAACAGCCGGGAAATCCACCTTTTTACCTCAGGTCCCCTCCCAACAGAAAAAGACACCGTCTTTTCAGCCGCAGTCCTTTCGTTCCTATAAGAACAAGCGGGCAAAAGGACAGTCATATCTGCCCCGAGGCAAAGGAAAGGGTAAGAGAGTGCACCAAGCAGCTCCCTCCCAGGAGCAGAAGCCCTCCCCGGCTTCTGCAAAGCCCTCAGCATGACGTTGGGGCTTTACAAGCGGACTCAGGGGCGGTGGGGGGTCGACTCAAGAATTTCAGCGCACAGTGGGCTCACTCACAGGTGGACCCCTGGATCCTGCAGGTAGTATCTCAGGGTTACAGGTTGGAATTCGAGAAGTCTCCCCCTCGCCGGTTCCTAAAGTCTGCTCTGCCAACGTCTCCCTCAGACAGGGCGACTGTATTGGAAGCCATTCACAAGCTGTATTCTCAGCAGGTGATAGTCAAGGTACCCCTCCTACAACAGGGAAAGGGGTATTATTCCACACTATTTGTGGTACCGAAGCCGGACGGCTCGGTAAGACCTATTCTAAATCTGAAATCTTTGAACCTGTACATACAAAAATTCAAGTTCAAGATGGAGTCACTCAGAGCAGTGATAGCGAATCTGGAAGAAGGGGACTTTATGTTGTCCCTGGACATCAAGGATGCTTACCTGCATGTCCCAATTTGCCCTTCACATCAAGGGTACCTCAGGTTCGTGATGCAAAACTGTCATTATCAGTTTCAGACGCTGCCGTTTGGATTGTCCACGGCACCTCGGGTCTTTACCAAGGTAATGGCCGAAATGATGATTCTTCTGCGAAGAAAAGGCGTATTAATTATCCCTTACTTGGACGATCTCCTGATAAGGGCAAGGTCCAGAGAACAGCTGGGGGACGGAGTAGCACTAACCCAAGTAGTGCTGCAACAGCACGGGTGGATTCTGAATTTTCCAAAATCTCAATTGACCCCGACGACACGTCTGCTGTTCCTGGGAATGATTCTGGACACGGTTCAGAAAAAGGTGTTTCTTCCGGAGGAGAAAGCCAGGGAGTTATCCGAACTTGTCAGGAACCTCCTAAAACCAGGAAAAGTGTCTGTGCATCAATGCACAAGAGTCCTTGGAAAAATGGTGGCTTCTTACGAAGCGATTCCATTCGGCAGATTCCACGCACAAACTTTTCAGTGGGATCTGCTGGACAAATGGTCCGGATCGCATCTGCAGATGCATCAGCGGATAACTTTGTCTCCACGGACAAGGGTGTCTCTTCTGTGGTGGTTGCAGAGTGCTCATCTGTTAGAGGGCTGCAGATTCGGCATACAAGACTGGGTCCTGGTGACCACGGATGCCAGTCTGAGAGGCTGGGGAGCGGTCACACAGGGAAGAAACTTCCAGGGAGTGTGGTCAAGCCTGGAGATGTCTCTTCACAAATATACTGGCGCTAAGAGCGATTTACAATGCTCTAAGCCTGGCAAAACCCCTGCTTCAGGGTCAGCCGGTGTTGATCCAGTCGGACAACATCACGGCAGTCGCCCACGTAAACAGACAGGGCGGCACAAGAAGCAGGAGGGCAATGGCAGAAGCTGCAAGGATTCTTCGCTGGGCGGAAGATCATGTGATAGCACTGTCAGCAGTGTTCATTCCGGGAGTGGACAACTGGGAAGCGGACTTCCTCAGCAGACACGATCTACACCCGGGAGAGTGGGGACTTCATCCAGAAGTCTTCCACATGATTGTGAACCGTTGGGAAAAACCAAAGGTGGATATGATGGCGTCCCGCCTCAACAAAAAACTGGACAGGTATTGCGCCAGGTCAAGAGACCCTCAGGCAATAGCTGTGGACGCTCTGGTAACACCGTGGGTGTTCCAGTCAGTGTATGTGTTTCCTCCTCTGCCTCTCATACCAAAAGTACTGAGAATTATACGGCAAAGGGGAGTAAGAACGATACTCGTGGCTCCGGATTGGCCAAGAAGAACTTGGTACCCGGAACTTCAGGAGATGCTCACGGAAGATCCGTGGCCTCTACCTCTAAGACGGGACCTGCTTCAGCAGGGACCGTGTCTATTCCAAGACTTACCGCGGCTGCGTTTGACGGCATGGCGGTTGAACGCCGAATTCTAAGGGAAAAAGGCATTCCGGAAGAGGTCATCCCTACCCTGGTAAAAGCCAGGAAGGAGGTGACTGCACAACATTATCACCGCATTTGGAGAAAATATGTTGCGTGGTGTGAGGCCAGGAAGGCCCCGACGGAGGAATTTCAACTGGGTCGATTCCTACATTTCCTGCAAACAGGATTGTCTATGGGCCTCAAATTAGGGTCCATTAAGGTTCAAATTTCGGCCCTGTCGATTTTCTTCCAGAAAGAATTGGCTTCAGTTCCTGAAGTCCAGACTTTTGTAAAAGGAGTACTACATATACAGCCCCCGGTTGTGCCCCCAGTGGCTCCGTGGGATCTTAATGTAGTTTTGGATTTTCTCAAATCCCATTGGTTTGAGCCACTCAAATCGGTGGATTTGTAATATCTTACATGGAAAGTAACAATGCTACTGGCCCTGGCTTCAGCCAGGAGAGTGTCAGAATTGGCGGCTTTATCGTATAAAAGCCCATATCTGATTTTCCATTCGGACAGGGCAGAACTGCGGACGCGTCCTCAGTTTCTGCCTAAGGTGGTTTCAGCGTTTCACCTGAACCAGCCTATTGTGGTGCTTGCGGCTACTAGCGATTTGGAGGTTTCCAAGTTGCTGGACGTTGTCAGGGCATTGAAAATATATATTTCAAGGACGGCTGGAGTCAGAAAATCTGACTCGCTGTTTATACTGTATGCACCCAACAAGCTGGGTGCTCCTGCTTCTAAGCAGACGATTGCTCGTTGGATTTGTAGCACAATTCAACTTGCACATTCTGTGGCAGGCCTGCCACAGCCTAAATCTATCAAGGCCCATTCCACAAGGAAGGTGGGCTCATCTTGGGCGGCTGCCCGAGGGGTCTCGGCATTACAACTCTGCCGAGCAGCTACGTGGTCGGGGGAGAACACGTTTGTAAAATTCTACAAATTTGATACCCTGGCTAAAGAGGACCTGGAGTTCTCTCATTCGGTGCTGCAGAGTCATCCGCACTCTCCCGCCCGTTTGGGAGCTTTGGTATAATCCCCATGGTCCTGACGGAGTCCCAGCATCCACTAGGACGTCAGAAAATAAGATTTTACTTACCGATAAATCTATTTCTCGTAGTCCGTAGTGGATGCTGGGCGCCCATCCAAAGTGCGGATTGTCTGCAATACTTGTACATAGTTATTGTTACAAAAAAATCGGGTTGTTATTGTTGTGAGCCGTCTGTTCAGAGGCTCCTACGTTTGTCATACTGTTAACTGGGTTCAGATCACAAGTTGTACGGTGTGATTGGTGTGGCTGGTATGAGTCTTACCCGGGATTCAAAATCCTTCCTTATTGTGTACGCTCGTCCGGGCACAGTATCCTAACTGAGGCTTGGAGGAGGGTCATAGGGGGAGGAGCCAGTGCACACCACCTAGTCCTAAAGCTTTTATTTTTGTGCCCTGTCTCCTGCGGAGCCGCTAATCCCCATGGTCCTGACGGAGTCCCAGCATCCACTACGGACTACGAGAAATAGATTTATCGGTAAGTAAAATCTTATTTTTACCATTGTGATGGTAATCTATCCAAGGCCAGATTAACAATGGGGCGGATGGGACTAAGGGGGACATTTACTAAGCAGTGATAAGAGCGGAGAAGTGAGCCAGTGGAGAAGTTGCCCCATCAACCAATCAGCACTGAAGTAACATCTATTTCTCTGACGTCCTAGTGAATGCTGGGAACTCCGTAAGGACCATGGGGAATAGCGGCTCCGCAGGAGACTGGGCACAAAAGTAAAGCTTTAGGACTACCTGGTGTGCACTGGCTCCTCCCCCCTATGACCCTCCTCCAAGCCTCAGTTCGATTTTTGTGCCCGGCCGAGAAGGGTGCACACTAGGGGCTCTCCTGAGCTTCTTAGTGAAAGTTTAGTTTTAGGTTTTTTATTTTCAGTGAGACCTGCTGGCAACAGGCTCACTGCATCGAGGGACTAAGGGGAGAAGAAGCGAACTCACCTGCGTGCAGAGTGGATTGGGCTTCTTAGGCTACTGGACACCATTAGCTCCAGAGGGACCGAACACAGGCCCAGCCTCGGAGTCCGGTCCCAGCGCCCACCGCCGGCCCCCTTACAGAGCCAGAAGCAAGAAGAGGTCCGGAAAATCGGCGGCAGAAGACATCCTGTCTTCACCAAGGTAGCGCACAGCACTGCAGCTGTGCGCCATTGCTCCTCAGCACACTTCACACTTCGGTCACTGAGGGTGCAGGGCGCTAGGGGGGGGCGCCCTGAGCATCAATAAAAACACCTTGGCTGGCGAAAATACATCACATATAGCCCCCAGGGCTATATGGATGAATTTTAACCCCTGCCAGATTCCACAGAAAAACGGGAGAAAAGGCCGCCGAGAAGGGGGCGGAGCCTATCTCCTCAGCACACTGGCGCCATTTTCTCTCACAGCTCCGTTGGAGGGAAGCTCCCTGGCTCTCCCCTGCAGTTACTACACTACAGAAAGGGGTTAAAAAAGAGAGGGGGGCACTAATTAGGCGCAGTATAACAATACAGCAGCTATAAGGGGAAAAACACTTATATAAGGTTATCCCTGTATGTATGTATGTATGTATGTATGTATGTATGTATGTATGTATGTATATTATATATAGCGCTCTGGTGTGTGCTGGCATACTCTCCCTCTGTCTCCCCAAAGGGCTAGTGGGGTCCTGTCCTCTATCAGAGCATTCCCTGTGTGTGTGCTGTGTGTCGGTACGTTGTGTCGACATGTATGAGGAGGAAAATGAGGTGGAGGCGGAGCAATTGCCTGTAACAGATGTCACCCCCTAGGGAGTCGACATCTGAGTGGATGAGCTTATGGAAGGAATTATGTGAGTCAGCTCTTTACAAAAGATTGATGACATGAGACAGCCGGCGACTCAGCCTGTGCCTGTCCAGGTGTCTCAAAAGCCATCAGGGGCTCTAAAACGCCCGTTACCGCAGATGGCAGATACAGACGCCGACACGGATACTGACTCCAGTGTCGACGATTAAGAGACGAATGTGACTTCCAGTAGGGCCACACGTTACATGATTGAGGCTATGGAAAATGTTTTTACACATTTCTGATAATACCAGTACCACTAAAAAGGGTATTATGTTGGGTGAGAAAAAACTGCCTGTAGTTTTTCCTGCATCTGAGGAATTAAATGAAGTGTGTGATGATGCGTGGGTTTCCCCCGATAAAAACTGTTAATTCCTAAAAAGTTATTAGCATCATACCCCTTCCCGCCAGAGGATAGGGCACGTTGGGAAACACCCCCTAGGGTGAATAAAGCGCTCACACGCTTGTATAAACAGGTGGCACTACCGTCCCCGGATACGGCCGCCCTTCAGGAACCTGCTGACAGAAAGCCGTAAAATATCCTAAAATGTATATACACTCACACGGGTGTGATACTGCGACCAGCAATCGCCTCAGCCTGGATGTGCAGTGCTGGGGTGGCTTGGTCGGATTCCCTGACTGACAATATTGATACCCTAGATAGGGACAGTATATTACGGACTATAGAGCATTTAAAAGATGCATTTCTATATATGCGTGATGCACAGAGGGATATTTGCCGACTGGCATCAAGAGTAAGTGCGCTGTCCATTTCTGCCAGAAGAGGGTTATGGACAAGACAGTGGTCAGGTGATGCTGATTCCAAAAGGCATATGGAAGTATTGCCTTATAAAAGGGAGGAGTTATTTGGGGTAGGTCTAACAGACCTGGTGGCCACGGCAACGGCTGGAAAATCCACATTTTTACCCCAGGTAGCCTCTCAACATAAG
Organism: Pseudophryne corroboree; assembly: GCF_028390025.1. Classification (NCBI taxonomy): domain Eukaryota; kingdom Metazoa; phylum Chordata; class Amphibia; order Anura; family Myobatrachidae; genus Pseudophryne; species Pseudophryne corroboree. The sequence continues at coordinate 629,558,541 of NC_086445.1, forward strand.
AAGACGCCGTATTATCAGGCGCAGTCCTTTGGGCCCCATAAGGGCAAGCGGGCAAAAGGCTCCTCATTTCTGCCCCGTGGCAGAGGGAGAGGAAAAAGGCTGCAGCAAACTGCCAGTTCCCAGGAACAGAAGCCCTCTCCCGTTTTCTGCCAAGTCCTCAGCATGACGCTGGGGCTTTACAAGCGGACTCAGGCACGGTGGGAGCCCGTCTCAAAAATTTCAGCGTGCAGTGGGCTCACTCACAGGGGACCCCTGGATCCTTCAGGTGGTATCTCAGGGGCACAAATTGGAATTCGAGACGTCTCCCCTTCGCTGTTTTCCTTAAGTCTGCTTTACCGACGTCGCCCTCCGACAGGGAGGCGGTATGGGAAGCCATTCACAAGCTGTATTCCCAGCAGGTGATAATCAAGGTACCCCTCCTACAACAGGGAAAGGGGTATTATTCCACGCTGTTTGTGGTACCGACGCCGGACGGCTCGGTGAGACCTAATTTAAATCTGAAATCCTTGAACACTTACATACAAAGGTTCAAATTCAAGATGGAGTCACTCAGAGCGGTGATGGCAAACCTGGAAGAAGGGGATTATATGGTGTCTCTGGACATCAAGGATGCTTATCTCCATGTCCCAATTTACCCTTCTCACCAAGGGTACCTCAGGTTTGTGGTACAGAACTGTCACTATCAGTTTCAGACGCTGCCGTTTGGTTTGTCTACGGCACCCCGGGTCTTTACCAAAGTAATGGCCGAAATGATGATACTCCTTCGAAGGAAGGGAGTTTTAATTATCCCTTACTTGGACGATCTCCGGATAAGGGCAAGATCCAGGGAACGGTTGGTAGTCGGGGTAGCACTATCTCAAGTAGTGTTGCGGCAGCACGGTTGGATTCTTAATATTCCAAAATCGCAGCTGATCCCGACGACACGTCTTATATTCCTAAGGATGATCCTGGACACAGTCCAGAAAAAAGTGTTTCTCCAGGAGGAGAAAGCCAGGGAGTTATCCGAACTAGTCGGAAACCTCCTAAAACCAGGCCAAGTGTCAGTGCAGCAGTGCACAAGGGTCCTGGGAAAAATGGTGGCTTCCTACGAAGCAATTCCATTCGGCAGATTCCACGCAAGAACTTTCCAGTGGGACCTGCTGGAAAAGTGGTCCGGATCGCATCTTCAGATGCATCAGCGGATAACCCTGTCACCAAAGACAAGGGTGTCTCTCCTGTGGTGGTTGCAGAGTGCTCATCTTCTAGAGGGCGCAGATTCGGCATTCAGGACTGGGTCCTGGTGACCACGGATGCCAGACTACGAGGCTGGGGAGCAGTCACACAGGGAAGAAATTTCCAGGGCTTGTGGTCAAGCCTGGAGACATCACTTCACATAAATATCTTGGAGCTAATGGCCATTTACAATGCCCTAAGCCAAGCAAGACCTCTGCTTCAAGGTCAGCCGGTGCTGATCCAGTCGGACAACATCACGGCAGTCGCCCACGTAGAGAAGCTGCAAGGATTTTTCGCTGGGCGGAAAATCATGTGATAGCATTGTCAGCAGTGTTCATTCCGGGAGTGGACAACTGGGAAACAGACTTCCTCAGCAGAAGTCTTCCACATGATTGTAAACCGTTGGGAAAAACCAAAGGTGGACATGATGGCGTCCCGCCTAAACAAAAAACTGGACAGGTATTACGCCAGGTCAAGGGACCCTCAGGCAATAGCTGTGGACGCTCTGGTAACACCGTGGGTGTACCAGTCAGTGTATGGGTTCCCTCCTCTTCTCCTCTCACCAAAAGTATTGAGAATTATAAGACGGAGGGGAGTAAGAACTATACTCGTGGCTCCGGATTGGCCAAGAAGGGCTTGGTACCCGGAACTTCAAGAGATGCTCACGGAGGACCCGTGGCCTCTACCTCTAAGAAGGGACCTGCTCCATCAAGGACCCTATCTATTCCAAGACTTACCGCGGCTGCGTTTGACAGCAGGGTGGTTGAACGCCGGATCCTGAAGGAAAAAGGCATTCCGGATGAAGTCATCCCTACCCTGATCAAAGCCAGGAAGGATGCAACCGCAAAGCATTATCACCGCATTAGGCGAAAATGTGGTGCGAGGCCAGTAAGGCCCCGATGGAGGAATTTCAACTAGGTCGATTCCTGCATTTCCTGCAAACAGGAGTGTCTATGGGCCTAAAATTGGGGTCCATTAAGGTTCAAATTTCGGCCCTGTCAATTTTCTTCCAGAAAGAACTAGCTTCAGTTCCTGAAGTTCAGACGTTTGTAAAAGGGGTACTGCATATACAGTCTCCTTTTGTGCCTCCAGTGGCACCTTGGGATCTCAATGTAGTTTTGGGGTTCCTAAAGTCACAATGGTTTGAACCACTTGAATCTGTGGAGTTAAAATATCTCACATGGAAAGTGGTCATGCTGTTGGCCCTGGCCTAGGCCAGGCGCGTGTCAGAATTGGCGGCTTTATCCTGTAAAAGCCCTTTTCTCTATCGTCCTAAGTGGATGCTGGGGTTCCTGAAAGGACCATGGGGAATAGCGGCTCCGCAGGAGACAGGGCACAAAAAAGTAAAGCTTTACTAGGTCAGGTGGTGTGCACTGGCTCCTCCCCCTATGACCCTCCTCCAGACTCCAGTTAGATTTTGTGCCCGAACGAGAAGGGTGCAATCTAGGTGGCTCTCCTAAAGAGCTGCTTAGAGAAAGTTTAGTTTAGGTTTTTTTCTTTACAGTGAGTCCTGCTGGCAACAGGATCACTGCAACGTGGGACTTAGGGGGAAAGTAGTAAACTCACCTGCATGCAGAGTGGATTTGCTGCTTGGCTACTGGACACCATTAGCTCCAGAGGGATCGAACACAGGCCCAGCCGTGGAGTCCGGTCCCGGAGCCGCGCCGCCGACCCCCTTGCAGATGCTGAAGCGTGAAGAGGTCCGGAAACCGGCGGCTGAAGACTCCTCAGTCTTCATAAGGTAGCGCACAGCACTGCAGCTGTGCGCCATTTTCCTCTCAGCACACTTCACTGGGCAGTCACTGAGGGTGCAGAGCGCTGGGGGGGGGCGCTCTGAGAGGCAAATATAAACCTTATACAAGGCTAAAAATACCTCACATATAGCCCATAGGGGCTATATGGAGATATTTAACCCCTGCCTGACTGGAAAAATAGCGGGAGAAGAACCCGCCGAAAAAGGGGCGGGGCCTATCTCCTCAGCACACGGCGCCATTTTCTGTCACAGCTCCGCTGGTCAGAACGGCTCCCAGGTCTCTCCCCTGCACTGCACTACAGAAACAGGGTAAAACAGAGAGGGGGGGCACATTAATGGCTATATATATATATATTAAAGCAGCTATAAGGGAGCACTTAATATAAGGATATCCCTTGTATATATAGCGCTTTGTGGTGTGTGCTGGCAGACTCTCCCTCTGTCTCCCCAAAAGGGCTAGTGGGTCCTGTCTTCATTAGAGCATTCCCTGTGCGTTTGCGGTGTGTGTCGGTACGTGGTGTCGACATGTATGAGGACGATATTGGTGTGGAGGCGGAGCAATTGCCAAATATGCAGATGTCACCCCCCAGGGGGTCGACACCAGAATGGATGCCTTTATTTGTGGAATTACGTGATGGTTTATCTTCCCTTAAACAGTCAGTTGAGGACATGAGGCGGCCGGACAATCAATTAATGCCTGTCCAGGCGCCTCAAACACCGTCAGGGGCTGTAAAACGCCCTTTGCCTCAGTCGGTCGACACAGACCCAGACACGGGCACTGATTCCAGTGACGACGGTAGAAATTCAAACGTATTTTCCAGTAGGGCCACACGTTATATGATTTTGGCAATGAAGGAGACGTTACATTTAGCTGATACTACAGATACCGTAAAACAGGGTATTATGTATGGTGTGAAAAAACTACAAACAGTTTTTCCTGAATCAGAAGAATTAAATGACGTGTGTGATGAAGCGTGGGTTGCTCCTGATAAAAAGTTGATAATTTCAAAAAAGTTATTGGCATTATACCCTTTCCCGCCAGAGGTTAGGGCGCGCTGGGAAACACCCCCTAAGGTGGACAAGGCGCTCACACGCTTATCCAAACAAGTGGCGTTACCCTCTCCTGAGACGGCCGCACTTAAGGATCCATCAGATAGAAAGATGGAAGTTATTCAAAAGAATATATACACACATGCAGGTGTTATACTACGACCAGCTATAGCAACTGCCTGGATGTGCAGTGCTGGAGTAGTTTGGTCAGAATCCCTGATTGAAAATATTGATACCCTAGATAGGGACAATGTTTTACTGTCGTTAGAACAAATAAAGGATGCATTTATCTATATGCGTGATGCACAGAGGGATATTTGCACACTGGCATCTCGGGTGAGTGCTATGTCCATTTCAGCCAGAAGAGCCTTATGGACACGACAGTGGACAGGCGATGCGGATTCAAAACGTCACATGGAGGTTTTGCCGTATAAAGGGGAGGAGTTATTTGGAGTTGGTCTATCAGACTTGGTGGCCACGGCTACTGCCGGGAAATCCACTTTTTTTACCTCAAGTCACTCCCCAACAGAGAAAGGCACCGACCTTTCAACCGCAGCCTTTTCGCTCCTACAAAAATAAGAGAGCAAAGGGCTTGTCGTACCTGCCACGAGGCAGAGGAAGAGGGAAGAGACACCAACAGGCAGCTCCTTCCCAGGAACAGAAGCCCTCCCCGGCTCCTGCAAAAACCTCAGCATGACGCTGGGGCCTCTCAAGCGGACTCGGGGACAGTGGGGGGCCGTCTCAAAAATTACAGCGCGCAGTGGGCTCACTCGCAGGTAGACCCCTGGATCCTGCAGATAATATCTCAGGGGTACAGGTTGGAATTAGAGACGGATCCTCCTCATCGTTTCCTGAAGTCTGCCTTACCAACCGTCTCTTCCGAAAGGGAGAGGGTGTTGGAAGCCATTCACAAGCTGTACGCTCAGCAGGTGATAGTCAAAGTACCCCTATTACAACAAGGAAAGGGGTATTATTCCACTCTATTTGTGGTACCGAAGCCGGATGGCTCGGTAAGGCCTATTCTAAATCTGAAGTCCTTGAACCTCTACATAAAAAAGTTCAAGTTCAAGATGGAGTCACTCAGAGCAGTGATAGCGAACCTGGAAGAAGGGGACTTTATGGTATCCTTGGACATCAAGGATGCGTATCTACACGTTCCGATTTACCCCGCACACCAGGGGTACCTCAGGTTCATTGTTCAAAACTGTCACTATCAGTTTCAGACGCTGCCGTTCGGATTGTCCACGGCGCCTCGGGTCTTTACCAAGGTAATGGCCGAGATGATGATTCTTCTTCGAAGAAAAGGCGTATTAGTTATCCCATACTTGGACGATCTCCTAATAAGGGCAAGGTCCAGAGAACAGCTGGAGACAGCTTTAGCACTATCTCAAGAGGTGCTAAGACAACACGGGTGGATTCTGAATATTCCAAAATCCCATTTAATCCCGACAACTCGTCTGCTGTTCCTAGGAATGATTCTGGACACGGTTCAGAAAAAGGTTTTCCTTCCAGAGGAAAAAGCCAAGGAGTTATCCGATCTGGTCAGGAACCTCCTAAAACCAGGAAAAGTGTCAGTACATCAATGCACAAGAGTCCTGGGAAAAATGGTGGCTTCTTACGAAGCAATTCCATTCGGCAGATTCCATGCAAGAATATTCCAAAGGGATCTGTTGGACAAATGGTCAGGGTCGCATCTGCAGATGCACCTGCGAATAACCCTGTCACCAAAGACAAGGGTGTCACTTCTGTGGTGGTTGCAGAAGGCTCACCTATTAGAAGGCCGCAGATTCGGCATTCAGGATTGGATCCTGGTGACCACGGACGCCAGCCTGAGAGGCTGGGGAGCAGTCACACAAGGAAGAAACTTCCAGGGAGTATGGACGAGTCTGGAAAAGTCTCTTCACATAAACATTCTGGAACTAAGAGCAATCTACAATGCTCTAAGCCAGGCGGAACTTCTCCTGCAAGGAAAGCCGGTGTTGATTCAGTCGGACAACATCACGGCGGTCGCCCATGTAAACAGGCAGGGCGGCACAAGAAGCAGGAGTGCAATGGCAGAAGCTGCCAAGATTCTTCGCTGGGCGGAGAATCACGTGATAGCACTGTCAGCAGTGTTCATCCCGGGCGTGGACAACTGGGAAGCAGACTTCCTCAGCAGACACGATCTTCATCCGGGAGAGTGGGGTCTACATCCAGAAGTCTTCAACATGTTAATAGACCGTTGGGAAAGACCAATTGTAGACATGATGGCGTCTCGCCTCAACAAGAAACTGGACAAATATTGCGCCAGGTCAAGAGATCCACAGGCAATAGCTGTGGACGCACTGGTAACTCCTTGGGTGTACCAGTCAGTGTATGTGTTTCCTCCTCTGCCGCTCATACCAAAGGTATTGAAGATCATACGGCAAAGAAGAGTAAGAACAATACTAGTGGTTCCGGATTGGCCGAGAAGGACTTGGTATCCGGAACTTCAAGAGATGCTCACGGACGAACCGTGGCCTCTACCTCTGAGAAGGGACCTGCTACAGCAGGGTCCCTGTCTTTTTCAAGACTTACCGCGGCTGCGTTTGACGGCATGGCGGTTGAACGCCAGATCCTAAAAGGGAAAGGCATTCCAGAAGAAGTCATTCCTACCTTGATTAAGGCACGGAAGGAAGTCACCGTGAAACATTATCACCGCATTTGGCGAAAATATGTAGCGTGGTGCGAGGATCGGAGGGTTCCGACGGAGGAATTCCAACTGGGTCGTTTCCTACATTTCCTGCAATCAGGATTATCTATGGGTCTCAAATTGGGATCCATTAAGGTTCAAATTTCGGCCCTGTCAATATTCTTCCAAAAAGAATTGGCCTCTGTCCCTGAGGTCCAGACTTTTGTCAAGGGAGTACTGCATATACAGCCTCCTGTGGTGCCTCCGGTGGCACCGTGGGATCTAAATGTAGTTTTAGATTTCCTCAAATCCCATTGGTTTGAACCATTGAAAAAGGTGGATTTTAAATATCTCACATTGAAAGTGACTATGTTACTAGCCCTGGCCTCTGCCAGGAGAGTATCTGAATTGGCGGCTTTATCTTATAAAAGTCCTTATCTAATCTTCCATTCGGATAGGGCAGAACTGCGGACTCGTCCGCATTTTCTCCCTAAAGTGGTATCAGCATTTCATCTGAACCAACCTATTGTGGTGCCTGCGGCCACTAGCGACTTGGAGGACTCCAAGTTGTTGGACGTTGTCAGAGCCTTAAAAATATACATTGCAAGGACGGCTGGAGTCAGAAAATCTGACTCGCTGTTTATATTGTATGCACCCAACAAGTTGGGCGCACCTGCTTCTAAGCAGTCGATTGCTCGTTGGATTTGTAACACAATTCAACTTGCACATTCTGTGGCAGGCCTGCCACAGCCTAAAACTGTAAAAGCCCACTCCACAAGGAAGGTGGGCTCATCTTGGGCGGCTGCCCGAGGGGTCTCGGCATTACAACTCTGCCGAGCAGCTACGTGGTCGGGGGAGAACACGTTTGTAAAATTTTACAAATTTGATACCCTGGCGGAGGAGGACCTGGAGTTCTCTCATTCGGTGCTGCAGAGTCATCCGCACTCTCCCGCCCGTTTGGGAGCTTTGGTATAATCCCCATGGTCCTTTCAGGAACCCCAGCATCCACTTAGGACGATAGAGAAAATAAGAATTTACTTACCGATAATTCTATTTCTCGGAGTCCGTAGTGGATGCTGGGCGCCCATCCCAAGTGCGGATTATCTGCAATACTTGTACATAGTTATTGTTAACTAATTCGGGTTATTGTTAAGGAGCCATCTTTAAGAGGCCCTTTCTGTTGTCATACTGTTAACTGGGTTTAGATCACAAGTTGTACGGTGTGATTGGTGTGGCTGGTATGAGTCTTACCCGGGATTCAAAATGCCTCCCTTATTGTGTATGCTCGTCCGGGCACAGTACCTAACTGGAGTCTGGAGGAGGGTCATAGGGGGAGGAGCCAGTGCACACCACCTGACCTAGTAAAGCTTTACTTTTTTGTGCCCTGTCTCCTGCGGAGCCGCTATTCCCCATGGTCCTTTCAGGAACCCCAGCATCCACTACGGACTCCGAGAAATAGAATTATCGGTAAGTAAATTCTTATTATCTGATCTTCCATTCAGACAGGGCGGAATTGAGGACTCGTCCTCATTTTCTCCCTAAGGTGGTTTCAGCGTTTCATCTGGACCAACCTATTGTGGTACCTGCGGCTACTAGTGACTTGGAGGACTCCAAGTTGTTGGACATAGTCAGGGCCCTGAAAATATATGTTTCCAGGACGGCTGGAGTCAGAAAATCTGACTCGCTGTTTATCCTGTATGCACCCAACAAGCTGGGTGCTCCTGCTTCTAAGCAGACTATTGCTCGTTGGATTTGTAATACAATTCAGCTTGCACATTCTGTGGCAGGCCTGCCACAGCCAAAATCTGTAAAAGCCCATTCCACAAGGAAGGTGGGCTCATCTTGGGCGGCTGCCCGAGGGGTCTCTGCTTTACAACTTTGCCGAGCAGCTATTTGGTCAGGGGCATTCTACAAATTTGATACCCTGGCTGAGGAGGACCTGGAGTTCTCTCATTCGGTGCTGCAGAGTCCTCCGCACTCTCCCGCCCGTTTGGGAGCTTTGGTATAATCCCCATGGTCCTTTCGGAGTTCCCAGCATCCACTAGGACGTCAGAGAAAATAAGAATTTACTTACCGATAATTCTATTTCTCGTAGTCCGTAGTGGATGCTGGGCGCCCATCCCAAGTGCGGATTGTCTGCAATACTTGTACATAGTTATTGTTAACTAAATCGGGTTATTGTTGTTGTGAGCCATCTATCCAGAGGCTCCTCTGTTATCATGCTGTTAACTGGGTTCAGATCACAGGTTGTACGGTGTGATTGGTGTGGCTGGTATGAGTCTTACCCGGGATTCATAAATCCTTCCTTATTGTGTACGCTCGTCCGGGCACAGTATCCTAACTGAGGCTTGGAGGAGGGTCGTGGGGGGAGGAGCCAGTGCACACCAGGTAGTCCTAAAGCTTTTACTTTTGTGCCCAGTCTCCTGCGGAGCCGCTATTCCCCATGGTCCTTACGGAGTTCCCAGCATCCACTACGGACTACGAGAAATAGAATTATCGGTAAGTAAATTCTTATTAATTTGCATACTATAAAATGATACAGAGCTTCTGATTGGTTGATGGGGCAACTTCACCACTGGCTCACTTCTCCTCAACTCTTATCACTGCTTAGTAAATGTCCCCCTAAAGCTCTAGGCCTGCACATAAAAATATGCCCATTGGCATGATGACAAGATGACCATCCTGCCAATCTTTCCACGCAGTTGGGCATAAATCATAGTACGTAACTTTTATTTCTTTTTTCGTTACAAAATTAAGCCGTTTTCTGCTTTTACGTATTTAGGGAGACAATGAAGCTGCCAATTGTGTGTTTGTGGGTGGGGGCAGGCACAGCTCCTCTGCTTCCAATTATAGGCACATGATCATTTTCAGCCACAGGCCAATGTGGTCCCAAATCCTGCCCTGCCTGTGAAATTTTTCCCAAAGGCATCTTGTGTGTTTTTGAAAGAACTTTAGTGACAGACACTGTATGTGCTGTGAGACTGTCATTTTTGCATAATTTTATGAACAACCTGCTTGATAAATATGCCCCTTAATTAAGATTTATCGCATTTTAGTTTTAAAAGTGCAGAAAATATTATACCCAAGAACAATAAATATATTTCTATTGCGTCATCCTAGAGGATGCTGGGGTCCACATTAGTACCATGGGGGTATAGATGGGTCCACTAGGAGCCATTCAAACTTTAAGAGTTTGAGAGTGTGGGTTAGCACCTCCCTCTATGCCCCTCCTACCAGACTCGGTTTAGAAAATGTGCCCGGAGGAGCCGGTCACAGCTAGGGGAGCTCTCCTGAGTAAAATGTTTTTAAAGTTTTTTTGTTTTTTGTTTTACAGAGACTCTGCTGGCAATAGCGTCCCTGCAGCAAGGGACTGAGGGGGGGGGGGGGGGGAAAGCAGTGTCCACCCTGCGGGGTCTGAGCCACTGTCTCCGCTGACTGGACACTGAGCTCCAGAGGGGTCTTATCGTTCTCCGCCACAGGGGACCGCTCGCCCTAGCAGCATGCCGCCACCCCCTTGCAGAGATGAAGAATCTGTGGTGAGTGAGACACCGACCCCAACGCCCCCCCGCCCCAGGAAGTGGGGGGGTCAGTGTGAAAAAGGCGGCAAAAGGGTAGGAGCACAGTATCAACTGCGCTCCGGGGATGGCTCAACGGTACATGGTGCGGCGCTGTGGGGGGCACCCTGAGCCAGCGCTACACCCTACACTGGTCCAGAAGCCTGTCGGGGTCCCAGGATCTCAGCCAGCACTAAATCCTTAGGCCAGTATAATCAGAAGCCATTTTGGGGGCAGAGTTTCTCCTCAGAGCGGACCCAGCAGCGTTTCAGCGCCATTTTCCTGCCTGCACAGCGCTGACCAGCAAAGAGGGGGGGAGGGGGGGGGGGGGGGGGGGGGGGGGCTGTCTGCCCTCACCTGTGTGTGGAGTGTTTGGTCTCCTTTAGCTATGTCCAGGGACACTGTCACATGCTGCGGAGGATATGTCCTCGCAGGATGATCCCATTCCATGTAATCAGGATAGCACTGGTTTAGCACAGATTCCAGCAAGGGAACCTGAATGATTTTACTCAATCAAATCTTGGATTACTCAGATTTCTGACAGGGTTGCGAGTAATGAGTCTGCAACCCAGGTATTACAGAACTCCATTGCAGTATGGCCCGGTTCTGGTACCTCAGGACGCCCCGCTATATACACCCACAAACGTGCGCTTGTTAACAAGAGGACACTGATACAGATTCTGATACCACAGACCGTAATGGAGATTTGTTGCGGGGTCTGCCTCTCTTGCAAAGGGGGTGCAATTAATGATAGAGGCTATGAGGGATGTGTTAAATATAAATGATACCACACCTGAGCAGGTTGAGGAGGCTTTTTTTCACTGAAAATAAGCCTTGCTAACCTTCCCTGCGTCAAAGGAATGCTATATTTGAGAAAGCATGGGAAAACCCGGAGAAAAAAATTCCAGATCCCTAAAAGGGTCCAGGTGGTGTTTCCTTTCCATGAGGAGGATAGAAAAAAACGGGAAAACCCACCTATTGACGCATCTGTGTCCAGACTCTCAAAAAAGGTGGTTTTACCTGTTCCAGGAGCTACCGCCTTAAAGGAGCCAGCTGATAGAAAAATTGATAATACACTTAAATCAATGTACACTGCTTCAGGGGCCATATTACATCCCACTATTGCTAGGGCATGGATTGCAAGGGAATATAGTAAAGTGGTCAGCTACCTTACTAGAGGATTTGGATAAGAGGGGATGTTGATTTTTTTTTTGTGTAACACGATTCAGCAGGTTTTATGGTAGAATCCATGAAAGATCTAGGTTCCATGGCTGCGGGAATCTCTTCCATGTCTGTTTCAGCTCGTCGGGGACTTTGGCTGCGCCAATGGTCGACCGACACGGAAACCAGAAAGAGTGGGGAGTCCCTACCCTACACAGGTCAGGCTCTCTTTGGGGAAGCTTTGGATGCGTGGATATCCACAGCTACAGCGAGTAAATCTCCGTTTCTTCCCTCAGCTGCTCCTGCTCCGGAGAAATCCTTCTTCTTTTCATCAGCATCTCGGTCCTTTCAGCCTAACAAGCCTAGAAAGGCCAAACCGTCCAATACCTTCTTTAGGGGAGGTCGAGTTAAATACAAGAAACCTGCTGCTGCAGGTTTCCTAGGAACAAAAGCCTGCTTCAGGTACGCCAAAGTCCTCCGCATGACGGTGGACCGCGCGGCCTGGAGATGGGGCTGTTGGGGGCGAGACTCGGACAGTTCAGTCACGTCTGGGTATCGTCCAGCCTGGATCCCTGGCTGATAGATATTGTGTCCCAGGCATACAGATTGGAATTTCAAAATCTCCCTCCTCACCGATTTTTCAAATCAGGCTTGCCAGTTCTACTGGCAGACAGAACTGTACTACAGGAAGCTGTCCAGAAGTTGGTGGCGACACAGGTCATTGTACCAGTTCCTCCTCATTTACAAACCGCAGGTTACTATTTGAACCTTTTCGTGGTACCGAAACCGGATGGTTCGGTCAGGCCCATTCTGAACCTAAAATCACTGAACCCCTTTCTAAAGGAGTTCAAGTTCAAGATGGAGTCTCTCAGGGTGGTGATTTTAAAGTCTGGAAGAGGGGGAATTCCTGGTATCCCTTGATATCAAGGATGCGTACCTCCACATTCCGATTTGGCTGCTGAATAAGGCTTATCTCCGTTTCGCATTATTAGACTGTCCTTTCCAGTTCTGGGAATCATACTGGACACTGAGTTGCAGAAAGTGTCCCTTCTGTTGCAGAAGGCATTGGTTATCCAGTCGATTGTTCGGGATGTCCTGAAGCTAACCTGGGTGTTGATGCATCTGGGCATTTGCCTTCTGGGGAAAATGGTGGCCTCTTACGGGCTCTTCAATATGGAAGGTTTCACGCACGACCCTTCCAACTCGATCTGTTGGACAAATGGACCGGATCACGTCTTCATATGCGCCAGAGCACCAGTCTGTCTCCAAAAGCCAGGATCTCCCTTCTGTGGTGGCTATAGACTTCTCACCTCATCAAGGTTCAGAGGTTTGGAATTCAGAACTGGGTTCTGTTAACCACAGATGCAAGCCTCAGCGGTTGGGGAGCAGTCACTCAGGGGGTGCAGTTTCAAGGAAGATGGTCAAGTCAGGAAGTCGTCCTTCCAATCAACATTCTGGAAATCAGGGCCATATACAACACCCTTCTGCAGGCCTCTTATCTTCAGGATCAGGCCATTCAGGTCCAGTCGGACAATGTGACGGCAGTGACGTACATAAACCGAGAGGGTGGAACGAAAAGCAGAGCAGCGATGTCGGAGGTGTCAAGAATTCTCCTCTGGGCAGAAAGAAACACTGGCGTTGTCAGCGGTCTTCATTCCGGGAGTAGACAACTGGGAAGCAGACTTCCTCAGCAGACACGACCTGCACCCGGGAGAGTGGGGCCTTCACCCGGAAGTGTTCAGGTGCTTGACAAGTCGATGAGGATATTTACAGATCAACATGATGGCCTCTCTTCTCAACAAGAAGCTAAAGCGGTATTGTTCCAGGTCAAGAAACCCACAGGCAGTGGCTGTGGACGCCTTGACTCCTCCATAAGTCTATCAGATGGTGTACGTGTTTCCTCCACTTCCTCTGATCCCAAGAATTCTAAAGAGAATAAAAAAGGAAAGAGTTCAAGCAATTTTCATTGCTCTGGACTGGCCAAGAAGGTCCTGGAATGCGGACATTCTGGAGATGCTAGTCAAAGATCCGTGGCCTTTACCTCTTCGCGAGGATCTTCTGCAACAGGAGTTGCGTTTGATGACATGGAAGTTGAACGGCTGATTTTAGCCAGGAGAGGGATCCCTCACATAGTTATCCTGACTATGGCCCTCATTCCGAGTTGTTCGCTCGGAGTTTTTCATCGCATCGCAGTGAGAATTCTCTTAGTGCGCATGCGCAATGTTCGCACTGCGACTGCGCCAAGTAACTTTACTATGATGAAAGTAAGTTTACTCACGGCATTTTCCTCGCTCCGACGTTCGCATTGTGATTGACAGGAAATGGGTGTTACTGGGCGGATGCACGGCGTTTTAGGGGCGTGTGGCTGGAAACGCTACCGTTTCCGGAAAAAACGCAGGAGTGGCCGGAGAAACGGTGGGAGTGCCTGGGCGAACGCTGGGTGTGTTTATGACGTCAGCCAGGAACGAAAAGCACTGAACTGATCGCACAGGCAGAGTAAGTCTGAAGCTACTCAGAAACTGCTAACTCGTTTGTAATCGCAATATTGCGCGTACGTCGGTCGCAATTTTAAGAAGCTAAGATTCACTCCCAGTAGGCGGCGGCTTAGCGTGTGTAACTCTGCTACATTCGCCTTGCGAGCGAACAACTCGGAATGAGGGCCCATGATCCAATCCAGGAAGGGGGTAATGTCTAAGCATTACCATTGTGTTTGGAAGAAATTTGTCTCTTGGTGTGAGAGCAGAAATTCTGCAGTGGAATTTCATCTGGAACGTTTCCTGCTTTTTCAGCAGGCAGGTGTGGATGTGGGCCTGCGTCTGGGCTCCGTAAAAGTCCAGATTTTGGCCTTGTCCATTTTCTTTCAGAAACAATTGGCTTCTCTCGCTGAGGTCCAGACGTTCTTGAAAGGTGTTCTGCACATCCAACCTCCCTTTGTGCCTCCTACGGCACCTTGGGATTGCAATGTGGTGCTGCAGTTCTTCCAATCGGACTGGTTTAAACCATTACAGGAGGTGGACGTAAAATATCTTGCGTGGAAGACTGTCACACTGTTGGCCTTGGCTTCAGCAAGACATGTCTCGTAGCTGGGGGCTTTATCTCACAAGTACCTATTTAATTTTCCATGAGGACAGACCTGAACTCGGAACATGTCAGCAATTTCCTCCTAAAGTGTTGTCCGCATTTCACATCTGGTTGTCACCGACACCTCTGCTACTTCAAAGTCTTTGGATGGTGTGAGGGCTTTCAAGGTGTATGTAAAGCGAACATCTCGTCACAGAACATCTGACCCTCCTGTTTGTTCTTTATGATTCTAATAAAATTGGGTGTACTGCTTCAAAGCAGTCCATTGCACGCTGGATCAGGCTTACTATTCAGCATGCTTATTCCATGGCAGGCTTGCTGTGTCCAAAATCTGTACAGGCCCACTGTACTAGGTCGGTGGGTTCTTCCTGGGCAGCTGCCTGGGGTGTGTCTCTGCTTTACAGCTCTGCCGAGATACTACTTGGTCAGGTTCGAACACGTTTGCCAAGTTCTACAAGCTCGATACTTTGACCAAACTGAAGGTCCTCAGAGGCCAATCAGTTCTGCGGGAACCTCGGCACTCTCCCACCCGGTTTGGGAGCGTTGGTACATCCCCATGGTACTAAATGGACCCCAGTATCCTCTAGGACGTAAGAGAAAATAGGATTTCTCTGACGTCCTAGTGGATGCTGGGAACTCCGTAAGGACCATGGGGAATAGACGGGCTCCGCAGGAGACTGGCGGCCCTGGGCAGCAATAAAAATACCTTTGGCATAAAAATACACATAATACAGTCTGTGACTGTATATGTGTAAAACCCCCGCCATTTTTAGTCAGAAACAGGACAGAAGCCTGCCGCTGAGGGGGCGGGGCCTTCTTCCTCAGCACACTAGCGCCATTTTCTCTTCACAGCTCCGCTGGAAGGAAGCTCCCCAGGCTCTCCCCTGCAGTATCCTGGTACACAAAGGGTGAAAAGAGAGAGGGGGGGGGGGCACATAAATTTAGGCGCAAAAATTGTATATACAGCAGCTACTGGGTAAACACTGAGTTGTAGTGTAATCCCTGGGTTATATAGCGCTGGGGTGTGTGCTGGCATACTCTCTCTCTCTCTGTCTCTCCAAAGGGCCTTGTGGGGGAACTGTCTTCAAATAGAGCATCCTCTGTGTGTGTGGTGTCGGTACGCGTGTGTCGACATGTCTGAGGTAAAAGGCTCCTCTAAGGAGGTGATAGAGCGGATGTGTGAGAGGGTGTCTCCGTCGACAACGCCGACACCTGTTTGGATATGTGTAAGTGCTAAGGTGAATTTATTGCACAAATGGTTAGGGAACAGACAGGAAATCTACCCATGTCTGTCCCTATGTCACACAGACCTTCAGAGTCTCACAATGCTCACTATCCAAAATAACAAACAATGGTATCGACACGGAGTTTAACTCCACTGTCGACTACGATAATGCAAAGTTACAGCCAAGATGGCTAGAAGGTATTCAATATATGATCTTGAAATAAAAGATGATTTGCATATCACTGATGACTCATCTGTCCCTGACACGAGAGTACACATGTTTAAGGGGAAGAATGCTGAGGTAAATTTCCCTCCTCTCATGAGGAAAAAGAGCGGGAATCTCCAGACAAGAGACGGCAGCTTCCCACAAGAGAATTCTCAGGCTGTATCCTTTCCCCACTAGGGCCAGGATGTGTTGAGAATCTTCCCCTAGGGTGTCCTGTTTGCACAGACGGTAGCACTTGCTATTCTCAGGGATCCTGCAGATAGCGTGCACATTCTAGTATACTACCCAGACTGGCGATTGTGTCAGCATGGGTTTATAGCGCTGTGGCAGCGTGGACAGGTACCTTATCAGCAGAGATTGAGACCCTAGTAAATATATTAAAGATGCTGTCTTAAGTGATAGATATATAGTTATAAAGCATGCCCAAAGAGACATGAGTATACTGGGTCCTAGAGTCAAAGCTATGTCGATCTCTGCTTGACGTGTCCTGTAGAATATGCATTGGACAGATGATGCCGACTTAAGAGGCATATGGAAGGCTGAGGATTGTGTGGAGAAGGGTTCTCTGGCCTGGTCTCCACAGCTATAGCTGGTAATTCTGCTAGTTTGCCTTATATTCCTGCACAGCCTAAGAAAGCACGACATTATTAAATGCATCCTTTCGAATAAAGAAACAAGAAAGTCTGAGGTGCGTCCTTTCTTGTCAGAGCCGGGATCAACACAGCTAGTTCCCAGGAACAGAAGTCCTCCCCGGCCCCTACAAAAATCCACCTATGCCGCTGGGGCTCCACAGGCGGAGCTAGGCCCGGTGGGGACACGCCTTCGTAAGTTCAGCCACAAGTGGGTTCACTCCCTGTTAGTTCCCTGGGCAGTAGATATTGTGTCTCAGGGATACAAGCTGGACTGTGAGAAGATGCCCCCTCACCGACGGCCCTGCGGGCTTCCCCCAAAGAGGGGGAGCCAGTGTTAACTGCAATTCACAAATTGTATCTTTAACAGGTGGTGGTCAAGGGTCCCCTCCTTCAACAAGAGGGTGTTATTATTCGACCATGTTGTAATCCCGAAACCAGACTGTTCGGTCAGACCCATATTGAATTAAAAATCCCTGAACATATACCTGAGAAGGTTCAAGATGGAATCGCTATGAGCGGTCAGGGCAATCCTAAAAAGAGGGAGACTTTATCGTGAATCGGGTCATAAGGGATGCATACCTTCATGTCCCCATTTAGCCACCTCATTAGGCGTACCTCAGAATTGCGGTACGGGATTGTCATAACCAAGGTAATGGCGGATATGATTGTGCTCCTGCGGAAGCAAGGTGTCACTATTATCACGTACTTGGACGATCTCCTCATACAAGCAAGATTAAGAGAGCAGTTGCTGAACAGCGTATCACTTTCTCTGGAAGTGTAACGGCAACACGGCTGGATTCTATATATTCCAAAGTCGCAGTTGGTTCCTACAGCTCATCTGCCTCTCCTAGGCACGATCCTAGACACAGACCAGAAAAGGGTTTATCTCCCGATAGAGAGAGCTCAGGAGCTCATGACACTGGTCAGGAATCTATTAAAACCAAAACAGGTGTCAGTGCATCACTGCACTCGAGTCCTGGGAAGGATGGTGGCATCATACGAGGCCATCCCCTTAGGCAGGTTCCATGCGAGGACCTTCCAATGGGACTTACTAGACAAGTGGTCCGGATCACCTCTTCAGATGAATCGGTTAATCACCCTATCCCCCAGGGCCAGGGTGTCTCTCCTGTGGTGGCTGCAGAGTGCTCACCTTCTCGAGGGCCGCAGATTCGGCATTCAGGACTGGATCCTGGTGACCACGGATGCAAGCCTCCGAGGGTGGGGGGCAGTTACACAAGGAAGAAATTTCCAAGGTCTGTGGTCAAGTCAACAGACTTGCCTTCACATCAATATCCTGGAACTAAGGGCCATATACAACGCCCTAAGTCAAGCGGAGATTCTGCTTCGCGACCAACCTGTTCTGATCCAGTCAGACTGCAGGGGTTCGTGTAAACCGCCAAGGCGGCACAAAGAGCAGGGTGGCGAGGGTAGAAGCCACCATAATTCTTCGCTGGGCGGAGAATCAAGTAAGCGCACTGTCAGCAGTGTTCATTCCGGGAGTGGACAACTGGGAAGCAGACTTCCTCAGCAGGCACAACCTCCACCCGGGAAAGTGGGGACTTCATCAGGAAGTCTTCACGTAGTTTGCAAATTGATGGGAACTGCCTCAGGTGGACTAGATGGCGTCCCACCTCAATAAAAAGCTAAAGGTTTTAAGCCGGGTCAAGGGACCCTCAGGTGATAGCTGTGGTCGCACTAGTAACGCCGTGGGTGTTCCAGTCGGTCTATGTATTCCCTCCTCTTTCTCTCATACCCAAGGGCTGAGAATTGTAATAAAAGGAGGAGTGAGAACAATATTCTTTGCTCCGAATGGGCCAAGAAAGACTCGGTACCCGGAGCTGCAAGAAATGCTCTTAGAGGACTCAGGGCTTCTGCCTCTCAGGACATGTTGCAACAGGGGGCCCTGTCTGTTCCAAGACTTACCGCGGCTGCATTTGACGGCATGGCGGTTGAACGCCGGATCATAGCGGAAAAGGGTATTCCGGATGCAGTTATTCCTACGCTGAGGCTAGGAAAGACGTGACAGCAAGACTTTTTCACTGTATATAGCGAAAATAGGTTGCTTGGTGTGAGGCCGGGAAGGCCCTACAGAGGAATTCCAGCGGGGTCGATTCCTGCACTTCCTACAGTCAGGAGTGACTATGGGCCTAAAATTAGGATCCATAAAGGTCAAGATTTCGGCCCTATCCATTTTCTCTCAAAAAGAATTGGCTTCACTGCCTGAAGTTCAGACGCTGTTCCGGGGGTGCTGCATATTCAGCCTCCTTTTGTGCCACCGGTGGCACCTTGGGATCTAAACGTTGTGTTGGATTTCCTGAAATCCCACTGGTTTGAGCCACTTAAGACCGTGGAGCTAAAATATCTCACGTGGAAAGTGGTCATGCTATTGGCCTTAGCTTCGGCTAGGCGTGTGTCAGAATTGGCGGTTTTGTCATGTAAAAGCCCTTATCTGATCTTCCATATGGACAGGGCAGAATTGAGGACTCGTCCCCAATTTCTCCCTAGGGTGGTATCATCATTTCATTTGAACCAGCCTATTGTGGTGCCTGCGGCTACTAGGGACTTGGAGGATTCCAAGTTGCTGGACGTAGTCCGGGCTTTGAAAATTTATGTTTCCAGAACGGCGGGAGTCAGAAAGTCTGACTCTGTTTATTCTGTATGCAGCCAACAAGGTTGGCGCTCCTGCTTCGAAGCAGACTATGGCTCGCTGGATCTATAGCACGATTCAGCGGGTTCACTCTGCGGCTGGATTGCCGCATCCAAAATCGGTGAAAGCCCATTCCACAAGGAAGGTGGGCTCTTCTTGGGCGGCTGCCCGAGGGGTCTCTGCTTTACAGCTTTGCCGAGCTGCTACTTGGTCGGGGTCAAACTAGTTTGCTAAGTTCTACAAGTTTGATACCCTGGCTGAGGAGGACCTTGAGTTTGCTCATGTGGTGCTGCAGAGTCATCCGCACTCTCCCGCCTGTTTGGGAGCTTTGGTATAATCCCCATGGTCCTCACGGAGTTCCCAGCATCCACTAGGACGTCAGAGAAAATAAGAATTTACTCACCGGTAATTCTATTTCTCGTAGTCCGTAGTGGATGCTGGGCGCCCGTCCCAAGTGCGGACTCTCTACAATACATGTATATAGTTATTGCTTAACTGAAGGGTTATTGTTATGAGCCATCCGTTAAATGAGGCTCAGTTGTTGTTCATAGTGTTAACTGGGTATGGTTATCACAAGTTGTACAGTGTGATTGGTGTGGCTGGTATGAGTCTTACCCTGGATTCCAAATCCTTTCCTTGTTGTGTCAGCTCTTCCGGGCACAGTTTTCCTAACTGAGGTCTGGAGGAGGGGCATAGAGGGAGGAGCCAGTGCACACCAGATAGTACCTAATCTTTCTTTTAGAGTGCCCAGTCTCCTGCGGAGCCCGTCTATTCCCCATGGTCCTTACGGAGTTCCCAGCATCCACTACGGACTACGAGAAATAGAATTACCGGTGAGTAAATTCTTATTTCTCTGACGTCCTAGTGGATGCTGGGAACTCCGTAAGGACCATGGGGAATAGCGGCTCCGCAGGAGACTGGGCACAAAAGTAAAAGCTTTATGACTAGCTGGTGTGCACTGGCTCCTCCCCCTATGACCCTCCTCCAAGCCTCAGTTAGATTTTTGTGCCCGGCCGAGAAGGGTGCATGCTAGGTAGCTCTCCTGAGCTGCTTAGAGTAAAGTCACATTGGTTTGAACCACTCACCACTGTGGAATTAAAATATCTCACATGGAAAGTGGTCATGCTGTTAGCCCTGGCTTCAGCCAGGCGTGTCTCAGAATTGGCGGCTTTATCATATAAAAGCCCTTACCTAATTTTTCATTCAGACAGGGCAGAACTGAGGACTCGCCCTCAATTTCTCCCTAAGGTGGTTTCAGCGTTTCACATGAACCAGCCTATTGTGGTGCCTGCGGCTACTAGGGACTTGGAGGACTCCAAGTTGCTGGACGTAGTCAGGGCCCTGAAAATATGTTTCCAGGACGGCTGGAGTCAGAAAATCTGACTTGCTGTTTATCCTGTATGCACCCAACAAGCTGGGTGCTCCTGCTTCTAAGCAGACGATTGCTCGTTGGATTTGTAGTACGATTCAGCTTGCACATTCTGTGGCAGGCCTGCCACAGCCAAAATCTGTGAAAGCCCATTCCACAAGGAAGGTGGGCTCATCTTGGGCAGCTGCCCGAGGGGCCTCTGCTTTACAACTTTGCCGAGCAGCTACTTGGTCAGGGGCAAACACGTTTGCTAAATTTTACAAATTCGATACCCTGGCTGAGGAGGACCTGGAGTTCTCTCATTCGGTGCTGCAGAGTCATCCGCACTCTCCCGCCCGTTTGGGAGCTTTGGTATAATCCCCATGGTCCTTACGGAGTTCCCAGCATCCGCTAGGATGTCAGAGAAAATAAGAATTTACTTACCGATAATTCTATTTCTCATAGTCCGTAGTGGATGCTGGGCGCCCATCCCAAGTGCGGATTGTCTGCAATACTTGTATATAGTTATTGTTACAAAAATCGGGTTGTTTATTGTTGTGAGCCATCTTTTCAGAGGCTCCTACGTTTATCATACTGTTAACTGGGTTCAGATCACAAGTTGTACGGTGTGATTGGTGTGGCTGGTATGAGTCTTACCCGGGATTTAAGATCCTTCCTTATTATGTACGCTCGTCCGGGCACAGTATCCTAACTGAGGCTTGGAGGAGGGTCATAGGGGGAGGAGCCAGTGCACACCAGCTAGTCATAAAGCTTTTACTTTTGTGCCCAGTCTCCTGCGGAGCCGCTATTCCCCATGGTCCTTACGGAGTTCCCAGCATCCACTACGGACTATGAGAAAAAATTAAAGGTAAGTAAATTCTTATTTTTTTATTACCTACCGGTAAATCCTTTTCTTGTAGTCCGTAGAGGCTAATGGGTGCCCGCCCGGTGCTTTGTTCTTCCTGCACTGTGACTTGGTTAACTAATGTTGGTTCAGCAGTTGCTGTTCCTATTTCAAGTTTGGTTAGCTTGGCTTTCATCTTTGTGTGTGCTGGTTTGGAATCTCGCCACTATCCTAATCTATCCTTCTCTCAAAGTATGTCCATCTCTTTGGGCACAGTTTCCTAGACTGAGTCTGGTAGGAGGGACATAGAGGGAGGAGCCAGCCCACGCTATGACGTGCCCATGGCTCCTAGTGGACCCATCTATACCCCATGATACTAAATGGACCCCAGTATCCTCTATGGATTATTAGAAAAGGATTTACCGGTAGGTGATTAAAATCCTATTATATCTGACTATTAACATGTATGACTGGTTACTTAACTAGTGATTTCCACTTATTAGTTAAATATACACTACATACACATTCACAATAAAAAATAAATTATATAAATAAAACCTAACAATACTACTACACCTTTTACTGTAGCTGTGCAAATAAGATTCTGTTGGTAAGCTATTGCAACAAAACTGATTACTATAGCAGCATAAGGATAGAGGTCAGATGTTAGTCATCAAGCCATTGCAACAAGGTTACTAGAATCCTGTATCTAGTGCAATTGTTACTTGGAAAGTCTGTATCCAAAGATGTTTACAGTGTAGCACTGTCAATTCAAAGTGATTAAGATGTTTCCTTTGCCAAGCATTTAAGGGGGTAATAAGCATGCAGAATCTGAAGCAGTTCTAGTAGAGATTGTTATAAAAAGCAATTGCTATTCAAAACATGGCCATGTTGGTGTGTATTTGTTACCACATCCTCCTCTGGCGATCTAAGCAGCCTTTTTGTCTCCCGCTCTGGTGCTGGAAACCCTTGTTGTAAGCTGTATACGGTGATATGCAACTAGTCCTAATGTTATATAGATTGTGTGGACGTCTTGCCCAGTCAGTGGCTTTGCAGATAATACACTTAGACTCGTTTCCCCGCCTGGAAAATATATCCGTGGCTTCCTCAGTTAGGAAGCCGCTGATGTATTTTCCAGGTGGGGAAACTCGTCTCTAAGTGTTGGTGACAAGTACAGATGTGTCACATTACATCTTTGCTCTGTGGGCTACAAGTAGTGCTACACATAATGCGTGAATAAATGTGACTAGCGCAAAGTCTTTTCTTACGTTTTTACGCAAAAAATTATCTTAGACGCAAAGTAATGTAATACGACACAAAAGCCGCTTCTAATGATCAGAATAATATGCAGCATGTCTATATTCTGTGTGTGACTGCATTTGCATACAAAATGCTAGGCTACAATGTTTTCATGGAAAACACTAACTTGGCATTTTGGATGCAGATAGAGCCGCTATTACACATAGAATATAGGCATGCTGCTTATTTTAATCAGAAGCTGGTTGTGTGTCCTATTACATTACTTTGTGTCTGAGATGCATTTTCACGGACAAAAAACAAAAAAATACTTTTGGAACTACAGAGTCTAACGGCATAGTGCGTCTTCAAGGGCTGTTTACTGTGAGTGCAGCAAGGATGTAAGAGTACACCTCTGTATAATAGAAAGATAAGAGTTTTTTCATAAAGTCTGTTCTGTTTGGGAGAAAAATTCTGTTGAAATCCAGAGGGTAAAAAAAATGTAGCTTTTAATAAAATATATTCTGTTCAATCTAATGGTGTGTACATATAGTCAAAATCGCAAAGTAAGTTAGTGGAGATCGCAAGGTGGAAGTCTCCTTGCGATACCGATGCGTGGTCCTGTGCGGTTGGTATTGCATGCCTAAATAGACTGTGCAGGCAAGTCAATTTTGACTATATCTCATAAAAAAGATAGTCAAAATTGACACTTAGCCAAAATCTGACAGCCAGTGTCGCAAGTAGTCATTATATGCTTGCAATACCAACCTAGTAATTATCGCATAGTGAGAATCGGGCATAGCCGGAATCTTACGGTGTGTATGCACCTTAAGCCTGATTTATGTGGTGAGGAATATGCCTGCTACAATAATATTACAGTACTAATTATGCACATTAATATCTATTACAACTCAGTTGGCATTTATAAAGGAGGGGATGCTCAGCATACCGGCGCCAGGATACAGACGCCTATTCTCCCTCTTGGGGTGTTTACGACAACCCTGGAGGGAAAATAAATTGCATCGCTTGCCACCGTGCCTGCAGCGTGGCGAGAGCAGCGAGCCCGCAAGGGTCTCTTGTGCTCGTCCCTCTGCCGGCATTCCGGCATCCTGTGGTCTGGATTCTGACCGCCGGGATGACGGGTGCTGGTATATCACTACCAACCCATAAGAGTCAGTTTAGTATTAAAAAGAAAAAAAAAAAAAAAAACGTTCTGCTGTTGGGAGGGAGGCTCTGCTTCCATCCAGGAGTATTTTAATAGAAGAGGCTATAACAAACACTGAATGCAGGAGGGCTCACACCAGATGCATGTCACATACAGTGCCGTCTTAAATACATTTTGTCGTGACTTTGCTGGCACGTCAGCGCAGACCAGCTGGCTACATATATCATCTGCACTCCCCAGTCTCATTTGCATTAGGGAGGCATGTCGTCAGGGATAAGGTATGCCTTCAAACTGACCTACACCTGTACCTTTGCTCTACGCTTCAGAGACAGTAGAAAGGAGGAACTACCAAATATAGGGATCTATTTGTGCAGTAGTAAAAAAAAAAAAAAAGGCACTGTGGTCTTTCCATTTCAGTTCAACCATGTCAGATTTTTATAAAAACTTTAGATAAGAGATGTCAAAATAACTTTCTGCCAAATATCTTGGCTATCTGACAATTAGTTTATATTTATATTGATTTTTCTGCTGCTGGGTACACTGGGCTCCACAAGGAGTAACATTGTGGTGTAGAGTAGGATCTTGATCCGAGGCACCAACAAGCTCAAAGCTTTGACTGTTCCCAAGATGCACAGTGCCGCCTCCTCTATAACCCCGCCTCTGTGCACAGGAGCTCAGTTTGTAAGTTGTTGCCATGCAGGAAGCAGGCAATCAACAGGGGGGTGGCTGCTCTTGCAGCCCATATTATAGCTTAATTTCAGAAGAGAGAAGAAATTTTGAAGACTTCAAGGGCTGCAGCTTTAATGTATGTCAGACTGCAGCTCCATCACTCCCGCAGCGGCGCTGTATAATCCCCACGCCCTGGTTGCCGGGTAACTACAGCGGAGGCTCTGGGGGTCCTTCTTCATTAGTCTCACACACTCGCCGCTGACCTCCGGGATCGCGTGGCCACAGGTACAAGGGGAGGTAAGGGGTCTCTTTGGCCCGCTATTACCGTGATCCGGCGCGGCCGTGGGAGACGGGCCGCGCGCGCTGGCGTGGACACTGTAAAGGGCAGCCGCTTAACTAGTCACCAGGGCACAGGTGGGTTTTTCTCTTATAAAAACCCATTTTTATACAGCCCGCAGTGCCCGGTGGGGATGCCAGCCGGGGGATGAGGCCTGACCTGTAGCCCCTCCCCCAGCCCCAGGGCGCCATTTGGGTAAATTTTCCCACCCTGGAGCTGCATATCTCTCCCTCACTCCGTCAGCCGCCATCACATGGAGCTGCACTGTTCCTGGGACTGCTTGGGCAAATCCTCCTCTGCAAAGCCGCCTGCTCGCCAGCGCTGTGCATTTTACAGGACACTTAAGTATTCTTCCTGTCAAGGGACAGTGTTCGCTAAGAGAGTGCATACATTCAGGGTTGTGTGGTACAAACACCCTGTGATATACAGTACATCCAGTAACTACTGTGTTTTTGTTATATCTACTGTTTACATACTGTATATAGCTATACTGAATATTACTTTGTATTGCTAGTCCAGATTAGTTTTATGGTGGTATAATTCCTCCATGGTATGCTTGTGACTATATATGTGTGTGCATGTAGCTGCTGCGTGGTTGCCGTCTCTGGTATTTCACTCAGCTTGCTACTCCTATATTCTGTAACCTGAGGGGGCGAAGTGTCAGGTTTTCTGAATAATATAGGTATTTCACAAGATATACTTGCTGCGTACTTTTTTCTTTGTGATTTATTATCCGTCCGTCCTTGCTAGGTATATCGCTGCTAAGATTGTACCAGGTTGCCTGATATTGTGCTTATTATGTCGGCTACACGAGGCAACGGAACTGAAGTTTCTCCCACATTGCATGGTGGTGATGCTGCAGTTACTTTTGAGGGAAAACGTGGCAGCAGAGTTCAGGGCGTTCCTTACCCCCCCAGTGGATCTGTAGCACCGGGGGCAACTAATGACCCACCTTGGGCTACCTTCTCCACGTTGTTAAATATGCTGGTAACTAAATTTACGCCCCCTGTGGGACCTATGCCAGTGCAGCAATTTATGGTCCCTACAGTTAATCCGCCGTGGGCAGATCAAATCTCAACACAGTTACAGCGCTTGAACCGATCGCTGACTAAACATAAGTCTCACTCTTGCCCACCTAAGACGTCTTCTAAACGGGCTGCTACATCCTCACAATCCACCGCTGTCCCGGACACATCCTCTGAGGAGGATGGTGCATATACTGACCCCACAGACACGGACTCTGATGCTTCTGATGGGGAAGTAAAGTCACTGGTGGATGTCCCTGATTTAACTGAGGCGATCAGGCTCATTCTTCACGTCTCTGATGAACTGGAGCCTGCAGCTGTCTCTACAAATCTGTAAAAGTGGTTAAACAAGTTTTACCTCATTCTCAACACCTGGCTGATATACGTCCGGAATCATGGGAAAATCCGGGAACAAAAATCACACCGCATAAGAGACTGTTGGCTCGCTATCCTCTCTCTGTGGAGTTATGTAAAAATTGGGGAAACTCCTACACCTGTAGATTCTCATGTGGCACGCAAGGTAGTTTGCTTAGCTCTGCCAGTAACTACCGTCACCTCTCTGAAGGAACCGACTGATAGATGTGTGGAGGGTTATTTGAAAGCGATTTTACACCCTAACAGGGGCTGTGCATAGGCCAACCATTGGAGCAACATGGGCTGCTGAGGCGTGGGCTCAGGAGCTGGAGGCGGAGCTGCCTTCCAACGCCTTTGAGCATGCTCGACAATGTCTCATATATTGTCACGGCTTCTCTGTACCTTAAGGAGGCGGCCTCCGATGCCGGGGTGCAGGCGGCCAAGGCTGCTACTACGTCCGTCTTGGCTAGACATATCCTTTGGTTGATATCCTGGTCGGTGGATATGGATTCTACGAAAACCCTGGAGGTGCTTCCTTTCAAGGGAGACATTCTCTGGAGAAGACCTCAATAAGATTGTGGCTAATCTGGCTACTGCTAAAACAGCTTGCCTACCTAGTACGGCTCCTTCCACGCAGAAGGCTAAAAGTACTTTTCTCTGACGTCCTAGTGGATGCTGGGGACTCCGAAAAGACCATGGGGAATAGCGGCTCCGCAGGAGACTGGGCACAAAAGTAAAAGCTTTAAGACTACCTGGTGTGCACTGGCTCCTCCCCCTATGACCCTCCTCCAAGCCTCAGTTAGATTTTTGTGCCCGAACGAGAAGGGTGCAGTCTAGGTGGCTCTCCTGAGCTGCTTAGAAAAAAGTTTAGTTTTAGGTTTGTTATTTTCAGTGAGACCTGCTGGCA
Source organism: Pseudophryne corroboree (assembly GCF_028390025.1). Taxonomy (NCBI): domain Eukaryota; kingdom Metazoa; phylum Chordata; class Amphibia; order Anura; family Myobatrachidae; genus Pseudophryne; species Pseudophryne corroboree. Next base: position 629,585,617 of record NC_086445.1, read on the forward strand.
ACAGGCTCACTGCATCGAGGGACTAAGGGGAGAAGAAGCGAACTCACCTGCGTGCAGAGTGGATTGGGCTTCTTAGGCTACTGGACATTAGCTCCAGAGGGACGATCACAGGCCCAGCCATGGATGGGTCCCAGAGCCGCGCCGCCGTCCCCCTTACAGAGCCAGAAGAGCAGAAGAGGTCCGGAAAAATCGGTGGCAGAAGACGTCCTGTCTTCAATAAGGTAGCGCACAGCACTGCAGCTGTGCGCCATTGCTCTCAGCACACTTCACACTCCGGTCACTGAGGGTGCAGGGCGCTGGGTGGGGGCGCCCTGAGACGCAATATAAACACCTTAGGGGCAAAAAATGCATCACATATAGCTCCTGGGCTATATGGATGCATTTAACTCATGCCTGTTTTTCCATAAAAAAGCGGGAGAACGGCCGCCGAGAAGGGGGCGGAGCCTATCTCCTCAGCACACTGGCGCCATTTTTCCCTCACAGCTCCGTTGGAGGGAAGCTCCCTGACTCTCCCCTGCAGTCCTGCACTACAGAAACAGGGTAAAACAAGAGAGGGGGGGCACTAAATTGGCAGATAAATCTATACAGCAGCTATATAAGGGAAAAACACTTATATAAGGTTATCCCTGTGTGTGTGTGTGTGTATGTATGTATGTATATATATATATATATATATATATATATATATATATATATATATATATATATATATATATATATCTCTATCTATATATATATATATATCTCTATCTATATATATATATATATATATATATATCTCTATCTATATATATATATATATCTCTATCTATATATATATCTCTATCTATATATATATATCTCTATCTATATATATATATATATCTCTATCTATATATATATATATATCTCTATCTATATATATCTCTATCTATATATATCTCTATCTAATCGCTCTGGTGTGTGCTGGCAAACTCTCCCTTTGTCTCCCCAAAGGGATAGTGGGGTCCTGTCCTCTATCAGAGCATTCCCTGTGTGTGTGCTGTGTCGGTACGTTGTGTCGACATGTATGAGGAGGAAAATGGTATGGAGGCGGAGCAATTGCCTGTATTAGTGATGTCACCCCCTAGGGAGTCGACACCTGACTGGATGGTCTTATGGAAGGAATTACGTGATAGTGTCAGCACTTTACAAAAGACTGTTGACGACATGAGACAGCCGGCAAATCAGTTAATACCTGTACAGGCGTCTAAAACACAGTCAGGGGCTCTAAAGCGCCCGTTACCTCCGGTGGTCGACACAGACCCAGACACGGACACTGACTCCAGTGTCGACGGTGAGGAAACAAAAGTATTTTCCAGTAGGGCCACACGTTACATGATCACGGCAATGAAGGAGGTTTTGAACATTTCTGATACTACAAGTACCACAAAAAAGGGTATTATGTGGTGTGTGAGAACTACCCGTAGTTTTTCCTGAATCAGATGAATTAAATGAGGTGTGTGATGAAGCGTGGGTTTCCCCCGATAAACTGCTAATTTCTAAAAAATTATTGGCATTATACCCTTTCCCGCCAGAGGTTAGGGCGCGTTGGGAAACACCCCCTAGGGTGGATAAGGCGCTCACACGCTTATCAAAACAAGTGGCGTTACCGTCTCCTGATACGGCCGCCCTCAAGGAACCAGCTGATAGGAAGCTGGAAAATATCCTAAAAAGTATATACACACATACTGGTATTATACTGCGACCAGCAATCGCCTCAGCCTGGATGTGCAGTGCTGGGGTGGCTTGGTCGGATTCCCTGACTGAAAATATTGATACCCTGGACAGGGACAATATATTATTGACTATAGAGCATTTAAAGGATGCATTTCTATATATGAGAGATGCACAGAGGGATATTTGCACTCTGGCATCAAGAGTAAGTGCGCTGTCCATTTCTGCCAGAAGAGGGTTATGGACGCGACAGTGGTCAGGTGATGCGGATTCCAAACGGCATATGGAAGTATTGCCGTATAAAGGGGAGGAGTTATTTGGGGTCGGTCTATCGGACCTGGTGGCAACGGCTGGGAAATCCACCTTTTTACCCCAGGTCACCTCTCAGCAGAAAAAGACACCGTCTTTTCAGGCTCAGTCCTTTCGTCCCCATAAGGGCAAGCGGGCAAAAGGCCACTCGTATCTGCCCCGGGGCAGAGGAAGGGGAAAAAGACTGCAGCAGACAGCCTCTTCCCAGGAACAGAAGCCCTCCCCCGCTTCTGCCAAGTCCTCAGCATGACGCTGGGGCCTTACAAGCGGACTCAGGCACGGTGGGGGCCCGTCTCAAGAATTTCAGCGCGCAGTGGGCTCACTCGCAAGTGGACCCCTGGATCCTGCAGGTAGTATCTCAGGGGTACAAATTGGAATTCGAGACGTCTCCCCCTCGCCGGTTCCTGAAGTCTGCTTTACCAACGTCTCCCCCCGACAGGGAGGCGGTATTGGAAGCCATTCACAAGCTGTATTCCCAGCAGGTGATAATCAAGGTACCCCTCCTACAACAGGGAAAGGGGTATTATTCCACGCTGTTTGTGGTACCGAAGCCGGATGGCTCGGTGAGACCTATTTTAAATCTGAAATCCTTGAACACTTACATACAAAGGTTCAAATTCAAGATGGAATCACTCAGAGCAGTGATAGCGAACCTGGAAGAAGGGGACTATATGGTGTCTCTGGACATCAAGGATGCTTACCTCCATGTCCCAATTTGCCCTTCTCACCAAGGGTACCTCAGGTTTGTGGTACAGAACTGTCACTATCAGTTTCAGACGCTGCCGTTTGGATTGTCCACGGCACCCCGGGTCTTTACCAAGGTAATGGCCGAAATGATTCTTTTTAGAAGAAAAGGCGTCTTAATTATCCCTTACTTGGACGATCTCCTGATAAGGGCAAGGTCCAGAGAACAGTTAGAGGTCGGAGTAGCACTATCTCAAGTAGTACTACGACAGCACGGATGGATTCTAAATATTCCGAAATCGCAGCTGATTCCGACGACACGTCTGCTGTTCCTAGGGATGATTCTGGACACAGTACAGAAAAAGGTGTTTCTACCGGAGGAGAAAGCCAGGGAGTTATCTGACCTAGTCAGGAACCTCCTAAAACCAGGCCAAGTGTCAGTGCATCAATGCACAAGGGTCCTGGGAAAAATGGTGGCTTCTTACGAAGCGATTCCATTCGGCAGATTCCACGCAAGAACTTTTCAGTGGGATCTGCTGGACAAATGGTCCGGATCGCATCTTCAAATGCATCAGCGGATAACCCTGTCTCCAAGGACAAGGGTGTCTCTCCTGTGGTGGTTGCAGAGTGCTCATCTTCTAGAGGGCCGCAGATTCGGCATTCAGGACTGGGTCCTGGTGACCACGGATGCCAGCCTGAGAGGCTGGGGAGCAGTCACACAGGGAAGAAATTTCCAGGGCTTGTGGTCAAGCATGGAAACGTCACTTCACATAAATATCCTGGAACTAAGGGCCATTTACAATGCCCTAAGTCAGGCAAGGCCTCTGCTTCAGGGTCAGCCGGTGCTGATCCAGTCGGACAACATCACGGCAGTCGCCCACGTAAACAGACAGGGCGGCACAAGAAGCAGGAGGGCAATGACGGAAGTTGCAAGGATTCTTCGCTGGGCGGAAAATCATGTGATAGCACTGTCAGCAGTGTTCATTCCGGGAGTGGACAACTGGGAAGCAGACTTCCTCAGCAGACACGATCTCCACCCGGGGGAGTTTGGACTTCACCCAGAAGTCTTCCACATGATTGTGAACCGTTGGGAAAAACCAAAGGTGGACATGATGGCGTCCCGCCTCAACAAAAAACTGGACAGATATTGCGCCAGGTCAAGGGACCCTCAGGCAATAGCTGTGGACGCTCTGGTAACACCGTGGGTGTACCAGTCAGTGTATGTGTTCCCTCCTCTGCCTCTCATACCCAAGGTACTGAGAATCATAAGAAGGAGAGGAGTAAGGACTATACTCGTGGCTCCGGATTGGCCAAGAAGGACTTGGTACCCGGAACTTCAAGAGATGCTCACGGAAGACCCGTGGCCTTTACCTCTAAGAAAGGACCTGCTCCAGCAGGGACCATGTCTGTTCCAAGACTTACCGCGGCTGCGTTTGACGGCATGGCGGTTGAACGCCGGATCCTGAAGGAAAAAGGCATTCTGGATGAAGTCATCCCTACCCTGATCAAAGCCAGGAAGGATGTAACTGTGCAACATTATCACCGTATTTGGCGTAAATATGTTGCGTGGTGTGAGGCCAGGAAGGCCCCTACAGAGGAATTTCAACTGGGTCGTTTCCTGCATTTCCTGCAAACAGGACTGTCTATGGGCCTAAAATTAGGGTCCATTAAGGTTCAAATTTCGGCCCTGTCAATATTCTTCCAAAAAGAACTAGCTTCAGTTCCTGAAGTTCAGACGTTTGTCAAGGGGGTACTGCATATACAGCCTCCTTTTGTGCCTCCAGTGGCACCTTGGGATCTCAATGTAGTTTTGGGGTTCCTAAAATCACATTGGTTTGTACCACTCACCACTGTGGACTTAAAATATCTCACATGGAAAGTGGTAATGCTGTTAGCCCTGGCCTCAGCCAGGCGTGTCTCAGAATTGGCGGCTTTATCCTATAAAAGCCCTTACCTAATTTTTCATACGGACAGGGCAGAATTGAGGACTCGTCCTCAATTTCTCCCTAAGGTGGTTTCAGCATTTCACTTAAACCAGTCTATTGTGGTGCCTGCGGCTACTAGGGACTTAGAGGATTCCAAGTTGCTGGACGTAGTCAGGGCCCTGAAAATATGTTTCCAGGACGGCTGGAGTCAGAAAATCTGACTCGCTGTTTATCCTGTATGCACCCAACAAGCTGGGTGCTCCTGCTTCTAAGCAGACTATTGCTCGTTGGATTTGTAGTACAATTCAGCTTGCACATTCTGTGGCAGGCCTGCCACAGCCAAAATCTGTAAAAGCCCATTCCACACGGAAAGTGGGCTCATCTTGGGCGGCTGCCCGAGGGGTCTCGGCTTTACAACTTTGCCGAGCAGCTACTTGGTCAGGGGCAAACACGTTTGCTAAATTCTACAAATTTGATACCCTGGCTGAGGAGGACCTGGAGTTCTCTCATTCGGTGCTGCAGAGTCATCCGCACTCTCCCGCCCGTTTGGGAGCTTTGGTATAATCCCCATGGTCCTTTCGGAGTCCCCAGCATCCACTAGGACGTCAGAGAAAATAAGAATTTACTTACCGATAATTCTATTTCTCATAGTCCGTAGTGGATGCTGGGCGCCCATCCCAAGTGCGGATTGTCTGCAATACTTGTACATAGTTATTGTTACAAAAAATCGGGTTATTATTGTTGTGAGCCATCTTTTCAGAGGCTCCTCTGTTATCATGCTGTTAACTGGGTTCAGATCACATGTTGTACGGTGTGATTGGTGTGGCTGGTATGAGTCTTACCCGGGATTCAAAATCCTTCCTTATTGTGTACGCTCGTCCGGGCACAGTATCCTAACTGAGGCTTGGAGGAGGGTCATAGGGGGAGGAGCCAGTGCACACCAGGTAGTCTTAAAGCTTTTACTTTTGTGCCCAGTCTCCTGCGGAGCCGCTATTCCCCATGGTCCTTTCGGAGTCCCCAGCATCCACTACGGACTATGAGAAATAGAATTATCGGTAAGTAAATTCTTATTTTTCCTCCTCCAGGTAAAACAAAAGGTCAGGCGTACCCAAAGCAAGCTCGTGCTTCCAGACCTGCCAAGCTCAGACCAAAGCAGGCCTGCTGCATGAGGGGGCAGACCTCCCTCTGGGGGATCCCAGGGTGGGGGGCCGACTTCTAGGTTTTGCCCAGGAATGGTTGAAGACCACTTCCAATGCCTGGGTAAGTGAAGCCGTCACTCGAGGTTACGCCATACCCTTCAAGAATGATCCCCCTCGTCGATTTTGCCTGACAGATGTTCCTCTGGACCCGGTGAAGGCAAACACTCTGCATTTGGTGGTACATTCCCTCCTGACCACAGGAGTGGTCGTACAGGTGCCTCTGGCTCAGAGAGGCAAGGGGTACTATTCACTGCTGTTTCTAGTCTGAAACCGAACGGGTCCTCGCGGCCCATTCTCAATCTGAAGTCCTTGAACAAGTATGTGCGGGTCTCCAAGTTTCGTATGGAAACTCTGCGCTCTATTGTTCTAGCCTTGGAGCCTGGGGACATACAGGTTGCCTACCTGCATATTCCTATTGCAGTGTCTCTCATCAGCAGTACCTGAGGTTTGCGGTGGGCAACCTTCATTACCAATTTCGGGCATTACCTGTTGGTTTGACAATGGCTCCGCGAGTTTTCACTAAAGACATGGCGGTAATGGCTGTACTCTGCCGTCAAGGGGTCAGGATCCTACCGTACTTGGACGATTTGTTGATCCTGGCAAATTCCCCAGAACTTCTGCTGTGTCATCTAGATCTGATGGTCCAGTTCATGAAAGCACACGGTGGCTAATCAGCTGGAAGAAATCCTCCCTGATTCCTGCTCGGAGCATGGTGCACCTGGGAGCGTTATTGGACACTCACAACCAACTGTTGTCCCTCTCTCAGGAGAAAGTACTGAACAAACAGGATTTGATGCTTCCTATCTCGTCCGCAAGTGTCGATACATTCGGCAATGAAAGTGCTAGGTCTCATGGGGGTCGATTCTATTCGGCAACTTAAGAATAGTGCCGGGAATTAGCTCCCAACGCTATTCAATTCAGCTGCTAGTGACCCGCAATTGTCGGGAATTCTTCTCTCATCCCCGGGGGATGAGAGAAGAAACCCGACAAAAGTGCTGCCTCGCGGCTGATTTTGTCGGGAATCAGCCTCATGCCGGGGAGTTAAGTCTGAGAATGCCCGTTCTCCCGACAATTCAACCTGTTTAGTCGGCGAGAACGGGACATCTCCGACTTAACTGGAGCTGAATTGAATAGCGTTGGGAGCTAATTCCCGGCGCTATTAAGTTGCTGAATAGAATCGACCCCATGGTGTCTGCTTTCGACATGGTGGAGTATGCTCGATTCCATTCTCGCCCTCTACAGAAGTAAATTCTGACCAAGTGGGACGGCCTGCCTCACCGGATCAGGTCTCGCATGATCTCCTTGTCTCCGGAAGTCCGCTTGTCACTGAGCTGGTGGCTTCAGAACCATCGATTGAGCAGGGGCCGTCTCTTCTGGATATCCAACTGGGTCCTGCTGACGACTGATGCTAGTCTGAGAGGTTGGGGCGCAGTTTTGGAACAACACTCCCTTCAGGGTCGGTGGACTGAGGAGGAGTCTCTACTCGCGATAAATATTCTGGAACTGCGGGCAGTGTTCAATGCATTGACACTGGCCCAGCATCTAATACAGAACAGACCTGTTCAAGTACAATCGGACAATGCCACCACGGTGGCGTACATAAATCAAGGTGGCACTTGAAGCCGCATGGCAATGAGGGAAGAATCACGGATTCTTCAATGGGCAGAACGCCATCTGCTGGCCATATCCGCAGTGTTCATTCCAGGGGTCCTAAACTGGGAAGCGGACTTTCTCAGTCATCAGGACGTACTCGCAGGAGAATGGAGCCTCCATCCAGAGGTGTTTCAACGTCTTGTGGACAAGTGGGGCCTTCCAGATGTGGACCTGATGGCATCTCGACACAATCACAAGGTTCCGGTCTTCGGAGCAAGGACAAGGGATCCTCAAGCAGCGTTCGTGGATGCTCTGTCAATCCCATGGAAATTTCGGCTGCCGTATGTGTTCCCTCCAGTGTCACTCCTGCCCAGAGTAATACGGAAGTTCAAGCAAGAAGGAGGAAACCTTCTTCTGATCGCTCCAGTGTGGCCCAGACGGCACTGGTTCTCTGATCTACTGGGCCTCTCTAGATCGTCCCCTTCTACTTCCACAACGACCAGACCTCCTCGTTCAGGGCCCTTGTGTTTACCAGGACTTGGACCGTCTAGCTTTGACTGCATGGCTCTTGAAGCTTCCGTCCTGAGGGCCAAGGGTTTTTCTGAGGCGGTCGTTAAAACTATGTTGAAGGCCTGTAAGCCGGCTTCTGCTCGGATTTACCATAGGGTCTGGAATGCTTACTTTACTTGGTGTGCGTCTCACAATCATGACGTTTTCAAATTTAGCACAGCCAAACTGTTGGCCTTCCTACAACAGGGCCTGGACTTAGGCTTTCGTCTGGCCTCCCTCAAGGTTCACATTTCTACCTTGTTGGTTTGGTTTCGGAGAAAGATTGCTGCCCTCCCTGATGTTCGTACGTTCACTCAAGGCATGTTGTGGATTCAGCCTCCTTATGTGCCACCTGTTGCCCCTTGGGATCTGTCGGTGGTGTTGGAGGCCTTGCAAGAGTCTCAGTTTGAGCCTTTTGCATCTGCTGACCTTCAGCTAAAAGGGTCTCGGACTTGGGTGCCTTATCATGTAAGTCTCCCCATTTGATTTTTCACCGTGACCGGGCGGTTCTTAGAACGCGGCTGGTTATTTACCCAAGGTGGTGTCTTCATTCCACCTTAACCAGGAGATTGTGGTTCTGGCCTTTAATTCTCCTGAGTTGTCTTCCAAAGAGCAGTCCTTGGATGTGGTATGGGCTCTCCGTATCTATGTGAAGAGAACATCCTCAATTAGGAAATCTGATTCTCTCTTTGTACTGTTTGGTTTTCACAAACGTGGCTGGCCTGCTTCCAAGCAGACTTTGGCCAGATGGATTAGAATGGTGATTGCACATGCTTATGTACAGGCTAGTCGTCCAGCTCCTGCTACCATCAAAGCCCATTCTACTCTGTCGGTTGGACCTTCTTGGGCGGCCCATAGTGGTGCGAACAATTGTGCAAGGTGGCTAAGTGGTCCTCAGGGAACACGTTTATTAGGTTCTATGGCTTCGATACTTCCGCCTCCCAGGATGCTTCCTTTGGACGCCAGGTTCTTGTGCCTGCTACAGTGCGTCCCCTCCCATAAGGAACTGCTTTAGGACATCCCTGATGTTAATCCTTGTGGAGCCCAGTGTACCCCGCAGCAGAAAACGAGATTTATGGTTAAGAACTTTACCGTTGTTGAATGTCTTTCTGCGAGGTACACTGGGCTCCACAAGGCGCCCACCCTGACGCACTTGGCTTCTTTGGGTTGGTGTGGCATAGCTGCTGACACCCTCTTCTGTGGTGAGTGTGTGGGGTAATTTGCTACGAGCGATTGTCGTCTCTAGTACCTGCTACTGCATTGGGCTTGTTAACGAAACTGAGCTCCTATGCATGGAGGTGGGGTTATAGAGGAGGCGGAGCTGTGCATCTTGGGAACAGGCAAAGCTTTGAGCCTGTTGGTGCCTCGGATCAAGATCCTACTCTACACCCTGGATGTTAATCCTTGTGGATCCCAGTGTACCTCGCAGAAAGATTTAATAACGATGAGTTCTTACCATAAATCTCGTTATCGACTTGACTGTTTGCCTTTATCTGCTATGTGTGATTTTCACTGTGGTGTATTCCAGATATATCGATCACTGTATACTGTACCCTGGGGACTAGGTGCGTCTGGGTCCATATGTAGTGCGTCACAGTATTTACCTATTGCGTGTATTCTACTGTGTACTCTGTCACAATACTGGATTTATTCGCAGGTGTTGTGTACTGGGTACTCAGTCACATGCTAATTGATTTATTTGCAGGTATTGTACTGTCTGGCTTCATCGTACTAAACCCCTCTGTTGCATTTGTGTGTAAGGTTTAACATGTAGGGCAGTAAATCTGGGGACGCTCCTGCATCCTGCAGAGCATGTGTAACGGATTTACCTGAGGGGTAAGTTTTGTGTGATGGTCTGTGCTAGGTCTCGTACATCTCCCAGTCAGGCCGCAGCTCCTGTAATCAGTCAGTGGCCAACCTGAGCTGCGTTCTCAAACCTACTGGGTTCTCTAGTTGAACGCTTTATGCCCCCTATGGGACCACCTGTAACATTAGTCTCTGATGTTCCCATGGTTACTCCGCTTTGGGCGGTAAAATTTTGTCATACGGATTGTTGCGTATGACTCATTCCCTGGTCAGGCAAAACCCTATTCCAGGTCAATCTCGTGTCTCTGGGTCATCTGAGCGGGCTGCTTCTTCTTCCCTATCCAATAATCTCTCAGATATTTTATCTGAAGATAGGGGGATCATGCTGTCCTGTCAGTCTCTATATTAGGTGTTCCTGACAAGGATTTTCCATTGCTAAATGATACCACTGCCCTTGTGGTTACTGGGAAACAAATCCTACAAATCACTGTTAAGCGGATTCCCCTACTGTGGTTTAGCAAACTACAGTATGCTCACACGTCAGAGGGTAATTTAAAACTCTTACCACAATCTGACCATTAAGTGTACATCAGACAAGACTCCTGGTCTAATCCAGGGAAGACCTTTTTCCCCTGTCTACAACAGGCATTAGCTCAAAATCCTCCCCCTGCAGAGTTGTATAATGAGTAGGTAATTAACTGCTAGTGAACTCATGTGTCACCCATCAGGTGTCGTCCACTCTGCCTCTCACCACTGTTCCCTCACTGTAGGAACTGTCAGGTAAGCGTGTGGAGGGATGCCTGAAGTCTTTTACTCCCTTACGGGTGTTGTACATAGACCACGACTGTGTCCTCTTGCGGCTGCAAAATAGATTGACTGGATCAGGCATTAGGGAATGTCTGGCATTTTCAGATATATCCTCGGGCAGCTCATCCTCTGTCTCACAATACCAGTGCCACCTTTTTGTTCACCAGGAGGTGTCCTCTGAGGCGGGTGTGTTGGCAGCCAAGTCATCAAATACGTCTGCCCTGGCTCGCCGTATTCTGTGGCTGAGGTTGTGGATGGTGGACCTGGGCTCAAAGTCCTTGGAGTTATTCCCCTTTTACTGGGGACATCTTATTTGGGGAAGAACTAATTAAAAATAGTGTCTGAATCTGTGGCTACTATGACTGCCTTTCTCCCAAATGATACTCCTTCTACACAGAAGGCAAAAGGTACCACTTTTCTGTTTTCGGTCTTATGGGAAAGCGAAGGCAAGGCATACCTGAGATTGTGCTCCCAACAACCACTACGCCCAAGGCCTAACATTCCTCACCAGCCAACTTCTCATGACCAGCCTGCTGCATGACTGGACAGGCCTCCCCCTGGGGGGGGCTGACTTCTTCGATTCATCCAGGTCTGGTTTATGACCACTTCAGATGCATGGGTGTGAGAAATTGTTTCTTACAGGTATGCATAGTCTTCCCAGAGACTCCTACCCCCCCCCCCCCCCCCCCCACCCACCCACCCACTGCCACTCGCCAATTCTGCACATCGGTTATCCCTTCGGATCTGTTAAAGGCGCAAGCTCTACTGATGGTCGTGTGTTCTCTCCTGGATTCAGAAGTGGTAGTGCCGGTACCTCTGTCCCAGAGAGGCAGAGGATACTATTTGACCCTGTTTCTAGTACTGAAACTTGATGGGTCTTTCTGGCTTATTCTCAACCTCATAACACTGAACAAGTTTGTGAGAGTGTCCAAGTTCTGTATGGAAACACTGAGCTCAATTGTACTGGCCATGGACCCGGAAACTATATAGTATCCCTGGTTATACAAGATGCTTACCTGCATATGCCTATTGCCATATCGCATCAGCCATCACTATCCATTCCAGGCTCTGCCGTTTGGACTGGCCACGACCACTCTGATCTTCACCAAGGTTATGCCCGTGATGACTGCTCACCTCCGTCACCAGGGATTCGGGTTCCTGCCGTATCTGGATGACTTGCTGATTCTGGAAAACTCCCCACAATGTCCTCCTCTGTCATCTACAACGGACTGTAAACTTCCTAAAAACCCACGGGTGGCTCATCAACTGGAAGAAGTCCTTGCTGGTCCCTGCTTGGAGCATGGTGCACCTGGGGGCACTCCCGGACATAGTCAACGTCTGTTTCTGTCTCCAGAGAAGGTCCTGAAACTTCATGACCGGATTAGATACTTCCTCTCTTGCCCAAGAGTGTCTGTACACTCTGTGATGAGAGTACTAGGCCTCATGGTGTCTGCTTTCGACATGGTAGAGTACGCTCAATTCCATTCCCGCCCTCTACAGAGGATAATCCTTTCCAAGTGAGACGGCCTGGCTCATTTGGATCAGGTTTCACATTATCTCCTTGACTCCAGAGGTTCGCCTGTCGCTGACCTGGTGGATACAGGACCAGCAGTCAAGCAGGGGCTGTCCCTTCTGAACCCCCAACTGGGTCCTACGGACTACCCAGTCTGAAGGGTTGGGGGTGCGGTGTTGGAGCAACACACTTTCCAGGGTCAGTGGACCGTGGAGGAATCACTCCTCTCGATAAAAATTATGGATTTGCGGGCAGTGTTCAATACTTTCTCTCACCCTGCCTCTGATACAGAACAGGCCTGTTCAAATACGGTCAGATCACGGTGGCGTACATAAACCATCAGGCCGACACTCGAAGCGGCATGGCAATGATGGAAGTGTCAAAAATCCTTCGTTGGGTGGAACGCCTTCTTCCAGCAATATCGGCAGTGTTCATTCCGGGAATACTCAACTGGGAAGGTGATCCTCTGTCTTCAGGACGTGCACACTGGAGAGTGGAGTCTTCATCAGGAAGTCTTTCAGCTCCTACTGAACAAGTGGGGCCTACCAGCTGTAGACCTGATGGCGTCTTGACACTATCCCAAAGTTCCGGTCTGCGGGACAAGAACCAGGGATCCTCAAGCAGTTCGTGGACACTATGGCTCTTCCATGGAACTTTCGGCTGCCCTACGTGTTCCGTTCAATGTCACTCCTGCCCAGGGTACTACGGAAGTTCAAACAAGAAGGAAGAATACTACTTCTAGTCGCTCCAGCATGGCCCAGACAACAATGGTTCTCGGACCTGCAGGGTCTATCGAGAGAGCTTCCTCAATGCCCAGACCTCCTCCTCGTTCAGGGCCCTTGTGTCTATCCAGACTGGCTTTGACTGTGTGGCTCTTGAAGCTTTACTGCCGAGTGCCAAAGGATTCTCAGAGGTGGTCATCCAAACTATGCTGAAGGCCTGCAAACTGGCATCTGCGCAGACTTATTATAGGGTCTAGAATTCTTCCTTCCTGGTTTGCTGCTAAGAATTATGATGCTTACAAATTTAGTACTTTCAGACTTCTGGCTTTTTTTGCAACAAGGCCTGGATTTAGGACTTCAATTTAGGACTTCATCTGGCCTCCATCAAGGTTCACATATCTGCCTTGTTGGTGAGGTTTCAGAGAAATACTGTCTATACCTGGTGTTCAAACATGTTACTTAGGGCATACTGCGGATTCAACTTCTCTATGTCCCTCCTGTGTCTCCATGGGATTGGTCTGTTGTCCTGAATGCCCTGCAAGAGTCTCCATTTGAACCTCTTGAGTCAGTGGACCTTAAATGGCTCACAGCCAAGGTCCTGTTTCTGTTGGCTATTGTCTCTGCTAGAAGGGTGTCTGACTTCGGTGCTTTGTCCTGTCCACCCTTTGATATTTCATCGCGACCGAGCAGGTCTTAGAACTCACCCTGGTTATTTACCTAAGTTGGTGTCGTCATCTTTTCACCTTTAATCAAGAGGTTGTGGTTCCAGCCTTCATCTCTTGCGAATTGTCCTCCAAAGAACGGTCTTTGGGTGTGGTATGGGCTCTCTGTATATATGTGGCGAGGACTGCCTTTATCAGCAGGTCAGATACCCTCTTTGTACTGCTTGGTTTCCACAAACGTGGCTGGCCTGAGAATAAGCAAACCTTGGCCAGATGGGTGATTGCGCAGGATGGACTCCCAGCTCCTGCTGCTAGTAAAGCCCATTCTACTTTGTCTGTTGGACCCTCTTGGGTGGCCCGTCGTGGCGCGTCCGCAGGGCAATTCTGCAAGGCAGTTACGTGGTCCGCAGTGAACACGTTTTATTAGGTTCTATGCCTTTGATACTTCTGCCTCCCAGGATGTTTCCTTTGGACGCCGGGTTCTCATACTCGCTAAGGTGCGTCCCCTCCCTTGAACTGCTTTAGGACACCCCTGATGTATAATCTGTGGAACGGTGTACCCCGCTGCAGAAAAGGAGATTTATGGTAGACTTATCATTGTTAAATCTTTCTGCGAGGTACACTGGGTTCCACAGGGCGCCCGCCCTGGCACACTTAGCTACTCTAGGTTTGTATGGCATTAGCTGCTAGTTCAGTCTCCTCCTGTCGTGAAAACATGGTTCTGTGTGACGAACATCTACCTTCTCTCTTACCTGCTTCTGCATTGGACTGGTTAACAAAATTGAGCTCACAGTGCCTAGAGGCAGGGTTACAGAGGAGGCCCTCAATGCATTCTGGGACAGTCTAAATCTTCAGCCTGTTGGTGCCTCTGGATCAAGATCCATCTCTACACACCGATATTCCCCGTGGAACCCAGTGTTCCTCGCACAATGATTTAACCACAGTAAGTCTACCATAAATGTGTCTCTCTATACATTTTATTTTTATTAATATTGTGAAACTGCCCCATGTCTGACAGGTAGTCAAGTCAGTCAGAAGTTTAACTACCCGTAAGAACTATTCTCGCCTCAGATGTATCAAACCTACAAAAAAAACCCGAAAAGTTGCAACCATAGCAACCAATCTGCTTCTACCTATCGTGTATAGAATCCACTTGATAGATAAGCCATAATTCCCCTGAAATTATCTATTGAGTAATGTGAAGAGATGTCATCGACTTCATAGAATATAGCATTCTACCAATCACCAGGGGCTCTGTGGTGCTGCGGATTGCGAACCTTGCTTATTGCACCCACCTGACTGGCGCACTTGCTGTCATTTTCTCTGGGCTTGTCCAACCTTTCCCTTTATACTACCTTTCCAAGTGTAAGCACATGTAAATGTGTTTGGTTTGTGCTGTATGAACCAATAATGCTGTACACCCAAAACAAATAATCACCAAGGTTTTGTACAGAATTGCATGTTGCTCAAGGCAAGAACAGCAACCATATAAGTGTATTTGGAAACCCCTGACATCGGCTTGTCAGACTTTTTACAAAAAAAAAGATGCATCTTTGCTAGATCCTAGAGAAACATTTGTTCAGTAATTTTCATATATAACCAGGATTGCACTCTCTTGCAGAAATCTCATCATGAGTGACTCAAAGGCTAAAGCAACTGCAAAAGGAGATTCAGCAGATGCGACTGAGAAACGTGGTAGAGGTCGTCCACGGAAAAAGCCACAGGTAGGAATAATATTTCAATAGTACTTTGTTCTGTTATTTTTGGTACGATCAACGGAGTCTCCAGTTTCATTAGTGGTATTGTCTAATAATGCCAGTGACATTTAAATTGGCTGTAATGCTACAGCAGTGGGTTGAACCAAGAAGTATGATGTTTAGATGAGGGATGTCTGCAGAAAAATCTTTATAACCGGAAACATTGGTTTTACTGTTAATGGGTTCTTCTGCCAGCATTTACAGCTGGAGCTGCATTTCCAAATGATGGATATGATTACAGCTGGATAATCCTGTAAAAGTGCCATGAAAGATTTGTGACATGGGAAAATACCCCTATCTAGCAAGCCAGCACATTCCTGGGTCTCTACTCCATGACACTGGTGGGAGGGGGGGGGGGAGGAGGGGGGGGGGGGGGGGGAAGTAGGGTCATGTACCAGGGACTTAGGGATCTATTTACTAAGCCTTGGACAGAGAAAGTACTAACCAATCTGCTCCTAATTGCCATGTCACAGGCTGGGTTTGAAAAATTAGATTTAGGAGCTGGATGTCTGGTACTTATCTAGGTCTACTTTATCTCCATCCAAGGATTGGTAAATAGACCCCTACCTATGAACCGGGTTGTTTACATTCACACACACACAAATCCTGGGTTGATGTGCATTCATGTGCAAAAACTGAGGGTTTCCTTGTACTAATAAGGTTTGTTACTTCCCCCTCCTGCTAGGACTGTGTGATGGCAATGATCACTCGCGCATGGGGGAGTTAACTGCTTGATGGATAAATTGGATTTCTCATACGGGGTATAGACTGGATCCGCAGGAGACATGGGCACACTATATAAGACTTTGAATGGGTGTGAACTGGCTCCTCCCTCTATGGCCCTCCTCCAGACTCCAGTTCGATTCTGTGCCCAGGAGAGACTGGACACACATTAGGGGAGCTCTGAGTTTCTCTGAAAAGACTTTGTTAGGCTTTTTTATTTTCAGAGAGACCTGCTGGTTACAGGCTCTCTGCTTCGTGGGACTGAGGGGATAGAAGTCAGACCTACTTCTGTGAGTTTCAAGGCTCTGCTTCTTAGGCTACTGGACACCATTAGTTTCAGAGTGATCGATCACTTGGTGCGCCTAGCTGCTTGTTCCCGGAGCCGCGTCGTCAACCCCCTCACAGAAGCCAGAAGAAA
The DNA here is from genome assembly GCF_028390025.1 of Pseudophryne corroboree. NCBI lineage: Eukaryota > Metazoa > Chordata > Amphibia > Anura > Myobatrachidae > Pseudophryne > Pseudophryne corroboree. Next base: position 629,601,979 of record NC_086445.1, read on the forward strand.
GAAGCTGGGTGAGTATTGGAAGAAAAGAAGACTTTAGTGACTACTGAAGACTTCAGAGTCTCGGAGGTACCGCGCATCGGTCGCGCTGCGCGCCATTGCTCCCACTCACAAGCGGCACTACAAGGGTGCAGGGCGGAGGAGGGGCGCCCTGGGCAGCAATATACCTCTTCACTAACACTGGCAAAAGATGTATACAGTGCATAGGCACTGTGTACGGACCCCCGCCAGTATAAAAAAGTAAAATAATAGCGGGCTGAAGGGCGTGGCTTAGCCCTCACAACTCGATACAGCGCCATTTTCTCCTCACAAGACGCTGTCCCCGCCAAAGCACTGTTAGGCAGCTAGCAGTGTAAAACGAGGGGGGGCACAGTGATTTTAGTGCAAAATATAGCACTATATACTATAATGGGCGTGTAGTTAATTAGTTGTGAATGTGTTTGTGTTTTCCCTGTCGGATATACCTATTATAGCTTTATAGTACACGTGTCGACATGTATGAGTGCTCTGCCACAAAATAGCTATGGGAATCCCTCTGTCGGCATTGCCGACTCCTGATGGTACTTGAGTCAGTAGATCAAGTGTCAGCAGGTCGGTAGTTGTATGCTTTTCAAAGGTAAACACTGTATGGGAGACACAGTAGTATGTGGGTGACCCTGTCGGCGCCAACTGTTATTACTAGGTGTAAATTAACATGAAGTAAATAACCTATACCTGTATAGGGTGCGGTTCCATGGGCCTGTAGCTCTAGCACAGACGTGGTTGTATTTGTGGGGGAATGATATTAAAATTATGTGTATATACTAGAGATGAGCGGATTCGGTTTTACTCGGTTTTACTCGGTTCTCAAAACCGAATCTTATTGGCTCACGGATGTCACGTGTTTTGGATAGCCAATAAGATTCGGTTTTGAGAACCGAGTAAAACCGAGTAAAACCGAATCCGCTCATCTCTAGTATATACTTCCCTCGAACCCCTCGGGGTTGCAAGAATGTTATTTTGCCTAGTTACTACTCCCTGTTGTCGACTAATACTATGTTTTATGTCGACCATAAGGTTTCCTGGTTAGATCCACAACTGAGGCATTCAGTACATGGTCGTACACATTCAGCACACATTAATGTCACTAGGGACCCTGCGGTTCTGTACAAGATACTTGTATATGTGATATGTGTATATGTGTATTTAAATATGTAGATTCATATTACAAGTTCTAATGAATGCTGAAGTAAAATTATTCCTTCTCATGTGCTGGTCGCTCTGTTGATAAAGCTCTAGGTCAGCCGTGACGAGATGGTCTCAGATCCTCACGAGGAGTCCGAGTGTTTATTCTTTGCCCGCCGTGGACATAATAAAGTGAGTCGACCCCTGGTCTGCACGGGGCCCTGTCACAATGGATTGTACACAGGAAGCGAAGTGATATTTTAATTATATGCTTTGATGATATTTGCATTGCATACGCATGGGGGAGTGCTTGTATTCAGAAATGGTCGGTTACCTTGGCATCCGATACAATTACCCTAGAGAGAGGGGACGTTTCTTAGGTTGGGTCTTCTCTATAACATTGCGGCAGGCTGCCTTTAGACTAGGACTCTTGGGTGCACGGACCACTTCCATGGCTCTCTCGGCTGGGAGGGCGTTGTGGATTCACCAAGGGAATGCTGAAGTTGACTCCGAGGGATACTGGAGTATCTTCCCTAATGAAGGTGTAACCGGGGTTTGGGGATGTCTTGGTTAAGTTGCTCTCTGCAGATACCACTGGTACGTCTATCTTCTTGAGAGCGGTTCCCTCACAACGTTTGACGCATCCTTTTTTGGTATGCAGTCGTTTTAACAGGTTGAATACCGTTCGTTTTTTCCCTTTCTTTGCAGATAGTGGAAGGTGGAAAGGTAAGAGGTCTGCAGCCTTTTCAAGGTTGCAGAAGCAGATATCGTCTTCTGTTTCTACCACATCCTACGCATGTTCTATCTTGCTGGAGCCCACTCCGGTGGGAACTTGTCTGGTGCTCTTCAGTCAGTCCTGGTATGGACTTGGACCAGTGAGTTACAAATAGTATCCAAAGAGGGGACATACTGGAGTTCCAGATGATACCCCGCTCTGTTTTTTCAGATAGATCTTACCGATTCTCCTCTGGAAGGGGAGGTAGTATGCGACGCCATACCAGAGTTGCGTCGGGATCAGGACATTGTCCTGCTGTCCCTGTCGTAAAGAAAAAAGAAAAAAGTTTCTACTTAAGAGGTTGACCTACAAAGTGGAATCTCTCAGGCCTGGGATCTCCAACATGTATAATTAGAATTTAAGTGCGGTTTCATCCGTATTAAGCTTACCTGGTTTTGCTATCCAGGATGGTCTTAGCCATTTCACCGGAGTGATGGCCGGATGATGGGTTTCCTTCGATAGTAAGAGCCATTATTGTCCGTACTGAGACGCTCTCCTGACTACAGCGAGGTCAAGAAACAAGTGGTACAAATCGTGGTTTCTCTCTGACAGTTCTTCAACACAGAGAATCGCTGTTGCTCCCAACGACGCAAATGTCTGCGGTGGGTATAAGATTAGATACTGAACTGTTCAGAGTTTTTTTTTCCTGTGGAAAGATCTGAGGATCCAGAGTCGGATCATATTTGCAGTGACAAACCATCAATATGTTCCGTTGCTGAAGAAGGTGGTTGCGGCCTACGAGGCCTTTTCGGTGAGCAGGTCAACTGACAAGGTTTTCACAGGACCAGTTGGACATGTGGTCTGGGTCTCACCTGCACATGCACCGGAAAATAATCCTAAGAACCGGGATATCGCTCCTGCATTCTCACCTCTTAGAGGGTCGAAGGTTCGCGATCCAGGTTTAGATCCTGGTGTCCATACATGCAGGTCTCCAAGGCTGGGGAGCAGTCTTTCCAAGAAAAAAAGGTCAAGCTTGGAAGCTTGTCGGCAATAAGCATTCTTGAATTAAGAGCTATTTTCAATGAATATCTTCTTCGAGATCTGCCCGTTTTAGTTCTGTCGGACGACTTAACGGCAGTGGCGTAAGTAAGCCGCTAGGGTGGAACAAGGAGCGAAGCTGCGGAAGTTTTCCGCTGAGCGGAAGGGCAGGAAAACGCTATTTTAGCAGTCTTCGGTCTGGATGTAGCCGACGGAGAAATAGATTTCCTCTGCAGCTGCGATCTCCATCCGGGAGAAATGTAGTAGTCATCGAAGTTTTCACAGAAGTGACAAGTCTTTGAGGAGTGCCTCTATTGGACAGGATGGCGTCTCGCTTCAACGAGAGACCTCAAGGATAGTGGTCAAGGAACACTCAAGCTATAGCTGTGGCTGCCCTCGTGACACCTTGGGTGTTTTCAGTTGGTCTGTGTCCCCTCCACTTTCACTCTTTCCGAAGGTGATACACACTTCTTAGAACAAACGTTCATGCGATACTCATTGTTCCGGTCTAGTCAAGGATAGCTTGTTATCCAGATCTTCAAGACTTGCTCATAGAAGAAGATCCGTAGCCTTTTTTTCTCCTACGAGAGGACCTGTTGCAGCAGGGACCGGCCGTGTATCAAGACTTACCGCGGCTACGGTTGACGGCTGGGCGTTTGTGCGCCATATCCTAGCCAGAAAGGGTATTTCTGGTGACGTCATTTCCACTTTGCTTCATGCTAGAAAAGGAGTAACGGTGAAGCTTTACCTCCATATTTGGAGGGAGTAGGTGTCTTGCTGTGAATCCTGGAAGGCTGCTACGGAATAATTTCAGCTGGGTCGTTTTTCTCCATTCTTTGCAAGCAGGTGTGGATGCAGGCCTACAGTTAGGCTCCATTTCAGTACAATTTTTGGCCTTATACGTTTTCTTTCAAAAAAAAAAAAAATCGCTCACCTTTCCGGAAGTCCAGACTTTTGTGAAAAGAGTGCTGCACATCCACAGTCTGTTGTGCCTCCACTGGCAGCGTGGGTCCTTAACGTGGTGTTGCAGTTTCTTATTGTCACAATGGTTGAAACCTTTATGAAAGGTTGTGTTGAAATTTCTCTCTTGGACGGTGGTCATGTTGTTGGCCTTGGCGTCCGCAAGGCGGGTGTCGGAAGTGGCGGCTTTGTCTCACGAGCCCCTATTTGATCTTTCATGTGGTTTAGAGCGGAATTGAGAACTAGGAAAATAGTTCTGCCAAAAGTTTTCTGTGTTTCACAGGACCCTGCCTATTTTGATGCCTGTGGTTACTTAAGCATTGGCTGATTCAAAGTCTCTCAATGTAGTCAGGGCTTTGAATATTTATGTCGTCAGATTGGGGAAACGGAGGCTGTTTGTCCGGTAGGCTCCCTGCACATTTAGGGCGCCTGTTTCTAGCCAGTCTGCTGCACGCTGGATCTGTGACACGATTCGACATGCTCGTTCTACGGCTGGATTGCTGTTACCGATGTCTGTGTAGTTCCATTCTACTAGGAAGATGGGCCCTCCTTGGGCGCAAGCCCAAGGAGTCTCGGTGGTTCAACTTTGCCGAGCAGCTACTTGGTCGGGTTCAAACACATTTGCTAAGTAATACATGTTTGATACCCTGGCTGATGAGGACATCATGTTTGCTCAATCAGTGCTGCAGAGTCGTCCGCACTCTCCCGCCCGGTCTGGAGCTTTGGTATAAACCCCATGGTCCTTACGGAGTCCCCAGCATCCTCTAGGACGTATGAGAAAATAGGATTTTAATACCTACCGGTAAATCCTTTTCTCTTAGTCCGTAGAGGATGCTGGGCGCCTGTCCCAGTGCGTACTGTATATGCAGTTTTTGGTTATGGTTACACTCTTGTGTGTCTTTTTAGTCAGGCTGTTGCTGACGTTGTTCACGCCATGGCATGCGGTATCTTATTATTGGTTGGGTTGACACACAGGTTGTTACATATTTTCTCAGCATATGGCTGTGTATTTTTCATGCCGTTGGCTGGTGTTCTATTGAATGCCACGTTCTGCGGCATGCTTGAGGTGTGAGCTTGTATGACACTGTGTATTAAACAATAAATTCTTTCCTCGAATAGTCAGTCTCCCTGGGCAGTTTTCTTACTGGAGTCTGGAGGAGGGGCATAGAGGGAGGAGCCAGTTCACACCCATTCAAAGTCTTATAGTGTGCCCATGTCTCCTGCGGATCCAGTCTATACCACATGGTCCTTATGGAGTCCCCAGCATCCTCTACGGACTAAGGATTTACCAGTAGGTATTAAAATCCTATTTTCTGTGGGGAAAAATTACAAGTATCTCTCAATGGTGAATATCCCTTAATTTTTTTTTTTTTTTTTTTTTTGGAGCAAGCAAATTCTAATTACCTTTTTTATGAAGAATTCTTTGAATATGAACTTGCCTCAGACTTATTTCAGATCAGACCTATGGCATTTCTATTCCTCTAATGTCCACGTCTGCCCTGAACTAATTGACCTAACAATGTGAGCTTTTTGCAGTCTACCAAATCTGCTTCTTTGTAGGTTATGGGGTATATTCAATAGGAATCAGATCCATTCCGACATGCAGTTGTCGGAATGGATCAGACAACCCCTATTCAATGGACGGCCAAATCCGACTGTCTGATTTGGCCGTCCTGTTAGGCCGCTGCTGTCAGCGGATGCACTGACAGCAGCGGCCAGGGGAGCAGAGACCGGCGGCCATGAGCGGGAGGGGCTGGCTGCGGGTTACATATGTGGAGCCGCAGGAGAAGCTGGCAGCAGGAAGAGAGGTGCTGTGGCAGCAGGGGGAGCATTGATCTGCAGCCGGCGGGAGGTGCTGGCAGCGGGGTAACATGTCTGCGGCGGGGGGAGGCGCTGCAGGAAGAGGTGTGCTGGCTGGGGACAGGCAGGCACCTCTCCCTGCAGCACCTCACCCCGCCACCGCAGACATGTCCCCCCGCCGGCCGTCGATCTCGGCTCCCCCACCGCCCGCAGCACCGCTCCTCTTCTTCTCGCCTCAATCAGACTTGTTTTCAAGTCAGATTGATTTTGTCGGAAAAGGGGCCAAGACCTGTCTGATTTGGCCCCGTTTCTGGCAGAAGCGCGTGGATCGGCATCTATTCCACCGATCCACGTGTTTTCCGACAAAATAGTCCCCTATTGAATAGGGTGGAACCCCTTCCGACCGTTATTGAATATAGCCCGAAGTGTAAAAATAGAATGACTAAATAAAATAACTCAAAACAATAAAGCGCTAATTACTCAATGCATTTCATAGTTCTAGTCTACCTCTGCAGAGGGTCCCTTCAGCCAATCAGGGAGCGCCACATCGTGGCACTCTCCTGATTGGCTGTCCGCGTCTGAGCTGTCAGACGCGCATAGCGCATACCGCTCCATTATCTTCAATGGTGGGAACTTTGCGGTCAGCGGTGAGGTTACTCGCGGTCAGCCGCTGACCGCAAAGTTCCCACCATTGAAGATAATGGAGTGGCTGTGCGATGTGCCGTCTGACAGCTCAGACGCACACAGCCAATCAGGAGAGTGCCACGACGTGGCGCTCCCTGATTGGCTGAAGGGACCCTCTGTGACAGGAGTCACGGGGGGTCCCGGCATCCGGGTAATGCGGTTTGTTTTTTTGCCAAGTACGTGGTTTACAAAACAGAAGAGGACAGATCTACACTGGATTTTGGTGAGTATAATTTTATTTTCAGGTACACCGTGGATTGTACTTGGAGAAGTGGACCGAACCTCGTGTGAATGTAGGTAAGTATGTGTGTATGTTGGTGTGCATGTATGTAATAAAGTTTTACTTTCACTGTGTGTGCTGTTTTTATTTGGGTATTTTTTTTTTTTGCAGTAGAACTACAGGTACCAGCGGGCCCGTTTCCCCCCGCATGCTGGTACTTGTGGTTCTCCAAGTACCATCTTGCGGGGAGGCTTGCTGGGACTTGTAGTTCTGCTACAAAAAAAATATTTTTATTTGACACAAGGCTATCAGCCCCCCATCCGCAGCCCTTGGATGGGGGGGGGGGGGGGGGGACAGCCTCGGGCTTCACCCCTGGCCCTTGGGTGGCTGGAGGGGGGGGGACCCCTTGATTTAAGGGGTCCCCACTCCAGGGTACCCCGGCCAGGGGTGACTAGTTGGGGATTTAATGCCACGGCCGCAGGGACCAGTATAAAAGTGTCCCCCAGCTGTGGCATTATCTCTCCAGCTAGTGGAGCCCGGTGCTGGTTGTAAAAATACGGGGGATCCCCTTTCAATTTTCCCCCCGTATTTTTACAACCAGGACCGGCTCAAAGAACCCGAGGCTGGTTATGCTTAGGAGGGGGGACCCCACGCATTTTTTTTTGTGATTTTTAACCCATTCCCACTAAAAAACATGCTTTGATCTCTCCATATTTTAGTCAGTAAAAAAAATAAAAAATATTCTTTTAAAAAATATATAAATAATACTTGTGGCTCCTAATAGACAAACAAGTAGATAATCCCTTCTAATATAAATAGATATACTATTAGCAACAACAAAAACACAAAAAAAGTTTTTCAAAATTTTTATTAGATTCCGCCAGCAAAATGAGGTGGACTGAAATTGACGAAATGACTGTCAAAGCACTGTTGTCGAATCGACATTCTTCAATTGAATATACTTTTGTCGAAAAGACGCATTTTTACCATTGCAGACATGTCGAATTTAACAACTGTCGAATCTGAAACGTCCGTTTTTTTTTTGTCAAAGTACTGTATTGCATTGTCGAATTTTTTTTTTTTTTTTGTCAAATGCCCCGTTTTTCGACATTTGCGGCAATTCGACCGCAATTGCATATACCCCTATATTTATATAATATAATATTCCGGCACTCACTCACATCTAATAGTTGATTGCTGGTGTGATCCTTTAGAGATGTAGCCAAGGGCGTCTATTGTATATAGGTGTATTCAATTGATGTCTGATCATTTCCGACGGAAAGTAGCCAACATCTTAGTATTCAATTTCTGTTGGATTTGGCCATTCCCGACAATGCCAATCTGGATTCGACCTTAAATTGCCATTTATTTGACAAGTCGGGAAATCCGACTTGAATTAAATATCCCCCTAAGTAGGAAAAAAGCACTCTACACAGATTTTAATTTCAAAACTTATTTAATGTGGGGATCTTTATCAAGGCATATAGGGCTCTTTATCAAGGCATATGTGGTGCGGTATAATTAAAAAATAACATATACATTTGTCTTGCGTCCTAGAGGATGCTGGGGTCCACATTAGTACCATGGGGTATAGACTGGTCCACCAGGAGCCATTGGCACTTTAAGAGTTTAAAAGTGTGGGCTGGCGCCACCCTCTCTGCCCCTCCTACCAGACTCAGTTTAGAAAATGTGCCCGGAGGAGCCGGTCACAGCTAGGGAAGCTCTCCAGAGCTTTTCTAGTAAAATGTTTTCTTAGAGTGGGTTTTTTTTTTTTTTTTTTTACACAGGGAGGCTGCTGACAGGACACTGAGCTCCTGAGAGGATGGATCGGTTCCCCGCCACAGGGATCGCTCACCCCAGCAGCATGCTGCCACCCCCTTACAGAGCTGAAGATTGTGGCTAGTAAGACACCGACCCCTCTAGCAAGCGGGGAACCGGTGTGAAGATGGCGGCAGCAGGGTAGGAACACAGTATTAACTGCGCTCCGGGATGGCTCAGCGGTACATAGTGCGGCGCGGTGAGGGGAGCCCTGGGCCAGCGCTCACACCCTACACTGGTCACAAAGCCTGTCGAGGTCCCAGGATCTCGGCCAGCAACAATCCTCAAGCCAGTCTAATCAGAAGAAGAGCGGGAAGACCGTGCCATTTTGGGGGCGGGGCTTCTCAGAGCAGACCCAGCAGCGTTCAGCGCCATTTTCCTGCCTGCACAGCACTGATCAGGAGGAAGAAGGTCCCTCCACAGCAACTCCAGCTATCTCTCACGGTACCATGGAGTTGTAGAAGGGGGGGGGGGGGGGCTGCAATAAGACACTATCCTATTAAGGTGCACAGTCAGCGCTGACCAGGGGTCTCCCTTTGGTTAAAAGCGCTGTGTGTAGGTTGGCTCCAATTTGTGTCTCTCGCCATTCTTGGGGGTGAAACTCTGTCTGCCCTCCCCTGTGTGGAGTGTTTTGTGGTCTCCTTCAGCTATGTCCAGGGACACTGTCATATGCTGCAGAGGATTTATCCTCCCAGGATGATCCCATTCCATGTAATCAGGATAGCACTGGTTTAGCACAGATTCCAGCAAGGGAACCTGAGTAATTTTCCTCTATCAAATCTTGGATTTCTCAGATTTCAGAGAGGGTTGCAAGTAATGAATCCGCAACCCAGGTATTACCGAACTCTGTGGCAGTATGGCCTGATTCTGGTACCTCAGGATGCTCCGCTGTATACCCCCACGAACGTGTGCTTGTTCATGTCATGCAAGGTGACACGGATACCGATTCTGATACCACAGACTGTGCTGGGGATGTGTTACGGGGTCTGCCTCTCTTGCAAAGGGGGTCCAATTGATGATAGAGGCTATCAGGGATGTGTTGAATATTAATGATACCACACCTGAGCAAGTTGAGGAGGCTTTTTTTCACTGAAAATAAGAAAGCCTCGCTAACCTTTCCTGCATCAAAGGAATTAAATCCTATATTTGAAAAGGCATGGGAAAACCCTGATAAATTCTAGATCCCTAAAAAGGTCCAGGTGACGTTTCCTTTCCCTGAGGTGGATAGGAAAAAATGGGAAAGCCCGCCAATTGACGCATCTGTGTCCAGACTCTCAAAAGCGGTTTTGCCTGTTCTGGGATCTACCACCTTAAAGGAGCCGGCTGATCAAAAAATTGTTAATACACTTAAATCAATGTACACAGCTTCGGGGGCCATATTACGTCCCACTATTGCTAGTGCATGGATTGCAATAGCTATAGTAAAATGGTCAGGCACCTTACTTGAGGATTTGGATACAATGGATAAGGGTGATGTTGAAATGTTTTTTGCGTAACATTCATGATTCAGCAGGTTTTATGGTAGAATACATGAAAGACCTGGGTTCCATGGCTGCGGAAATCTGTTCCATGTCTGTTTCAGCTCGTCGGGGACTGTGGCTGCGTCAATGGTCGGCCGACGTGGAATCCAGAAAGTGTGGAGTCGCTACCCTACACAGGTCAGGCTCTCTTTGGGGAAGCTTTGGATGCGTGGATATCCACGGCTACGGCAGGTAAGTCTCCGTTCCTTCCCTCAGCTGCACCTGCTCCGAAGAAATCCTTCTCCATCAGCATCGCAGTACTTTCGGCCTAACAAGCCTAGAAAGGCCTAGCCGTCCAATACCTTCTTTAGGGGAGGTCGAGCTCAATACAAGAAACCTACTGTGGCAGGTTCCCAGGAAACTAAGCCTGCTTCCAATATGCTGTGGACCGCGCAACCTGGAGGTGGGGCCAGTGGGAGCGAAGCTCAGACAGTCCACTCACATATGGGTATCGTTCGGCCTGGATCCCTGGGTGATATTGTGTCCCAGGGAATACTGGTTGGAAGTTCAGGATCTCCCTTCTCAGTGATTTTTCAAATCGGGCTTGCCAGCTCTGCTGGCAGATGGGACTGTCCTACAAGCAGTGGTTCAGAAGTTGGTGGAGGCTCGGGTCATTGTGCCAGTACCTCCTCATTCGCAAGCCACGGGTTACTATCGAACCTTTTTCGTGGTACCGAAACTAGATGGTTCGGTCAGGCCCATTCTAAACCTAAAATCACTGAACCCTTTTCTGAAGGAGTTCAAGTTCAAAATGGAGTCTCTCCGGGCGTATCTCCGTTTTGCATTACTGTACTGTCCTTTCCAGTTCCAGGCTCTGCCATTCGGCCTCTCTACAGCACCAAGGTGATGGCGGAGATGATGGTTCTACTCCGAAAGCAGGGGGTGAACATCATTCCGTATCTAGACGATCTGCTGATAAACGCATCGTCCAAGGAGGAGCTGTTGCAGTCCATTGTACTCACGACCCGTCTACTCGGAGTCCACGGTTGGATTCTGAACCTTCCAAAATCTCATTTGGAACCATCCCGGAGGTTGTCTTTTCTGGGATGATCCTCGACACGGAAGTGCAGAGGGTGTTTCTTCCACAGGAAAAGGCATTGGTGATGCAGACAATGGTCTGGGATGTCCTGGAGCCAGCCCGGGTGTCGGTTCATCAATGCATTCACCTTTTGGGAAAGATGGTGGCCTCTTATGAGGCGCCCCAGTACGGCAGGTTCCATGCTCGGGCGTTCCAACTGGATCTCCTGGACAGGTGGTCAAGATCTCGTCTACACATGCACAAGAGAATTCATCTGTCGCCAAGGTCCAGGATTTCACTCTTCTAGTGGCTCCAATTGCCTCACCTTCTGAAGGGCCACAGGTTCGGGATTCAGGATAGGGTCCTTCTAACCATGGATGTGAGCCTACGGGGCTGGGGCGCAGTCACTCAAGGGGAAACCTTCCAAGGAAGGTGGTCAAGTCTGGAAGCCGGCCTGCCGATCAACATCCTGGTACTAAGATCCGTCTACAACAGTCTTCTTCAGGCGGCCCATCTTCTAAGAGATCGTGCCATTCAAGTACAGTCGGACAATGTAACGACGGTGGCTAACATAAACAGAGTGGAACAAAGAGCAGAGCTGCGACGTCAGAGGTAACAATCCTCTGGGCAGAAAAAGACGCGTTGGCGCGCTCTGCAATCTTCATTCCGGAGGTGGACAACTGGGAAGTAGGGTCTGCTGAGGAAGTCTATCTCCATCTGGGGGAGTGGGGTCTCCATCCAGAGGTGTTCAAGGAAATAACAGACCTTTGGGGGTTACCCCAAATAGACACTATGGCCTCTCGTCTCAACAAGAAGCTTCAACGCTATTGTTCCAGGTCGAGGGACCCACAAGCAGTGGCAGTGGACGCCCTGGTGTCTCTGTAGGTGTTCCAGTCGGTGTACGTGTTTCCACCACTCCCACTCATTCCAAGAATTCTAAAGCTCGTAAGGAGAACAAGAGTTCAAGCGATCCTCATTGCTCCAGACTGGCCAAGGCGGGCTTGGTACGCGGACCTTCTGAATCTCTTGCAAGAAGAGCCGAGGCCTCTTCCTCTTCGGGAGGACCTGCTGCAGCAGGGGCCGTTCGCATATCAAGACTTACCGCGGCTACGTTTGACGGCATGGAGGTTGAACACCTTATACTAGCTCGGAAGGGCATTCCGAAGGTCATTCCTATCCTGATACAGGCTAGGAAAGGGGTACTGTCTAAACCAGGGGTTCTCAAACTCTGTCCTCAGGACCCCACACAGTGCATGTTTTGCAGGTAACCCAGCAAGTGCACAGGTGTATTAATTACTCACACATTTTAAAAGGTCCACAGGTGGAGCTAATTATTTCACTTGTGATTCTGTGAGGAGACCTGCAAAACATGCACTGTGTGGGGTCTTGAGGACAGAGTTTGAGAACCTGTGGTCTAAACATTACCATCGTATTTGGAAGAAATATGTCTCTTGGTGTGAGTCCAAGAAGTTTCCTGCGGTGGAGTTTCAACTGGGACGTTTTCTACTCTTCCTGCAAGCAGGTGTGGATATGGGCCTGAGGTTGGGATCTGTGAAGGTCCAGATTTCGTCCCTGTCTATTTTCTTCCAGAAACAATTGTCTGCCCTCCCTGAGGTTCAGACCCTTTTCGAAGGGAGTTATGCACATTCAACCTCCCTTTGTACCACCTACGGCGCCATGGGATTTTAACGTGGTGTTGCAGTTCCTCCAGTCGGACTGGTTTGAACCTCTACAGGAGGTTGAGGTCAAATTTTTTTTACATGGAAGGCTGTCATGTTGTTGGCCTTAGCTTCTGCTAGACACGTGTCGGAATTGGGGGCTTTGTCTTTTAAAAGCCCTTACTTGATCTTCCACGAAGATAGAGCAGAGCTCCGGACACGTTGGCAGTTTCTTCCAAAGGTTGTGTCTGCGTTTCATATCAACCAACCTATTGTGGTGCCAGTGGCTACGGTTCCCAAGAAAACTGGGTGTCCTGCTTCAAAGCAGACTATATCTCGCTGGAATAGGTTCACTATCCAGCATGCTTATTCTATGGCAGGACTGCCGTGTCCAAAATCTGTTAAGGCCCACTCTACTCGTAAGGTGGGGTCTTCCTGGGCGGCTGCCCGGGGTGTCTGTGTTAAAACTTTGCAGAGCGGCAACTTGGTCTGGGTCGAACACGTTTGCTAAGTTCTACAAGTTCGATACTTTGGCCTGTGATCATCTGAAGTTCAGTCAATCAGTTCTGCAGGAGCCTCCGCACTCTCCCTCCCGTTCTGGGAGCTTTGGTACATCCCCATGGTAATAACGTGGACCCCAGCATCCTCCTAGGATGTAAAAGAAAATAGGATTTTGGTTACCTACCGGTAAATCCTTTTCTCGTAGTCCGTAGAGGATGCTGGGCACTCGCCCAGCGCTTCGTTTTTCTCTAACCGTTATCTGGTTCAGTACAACTTTGTTTAGTTTGTTTAGTTATGTACTGCATTGTTACTTGGTAAGTAATGTTTTAGCAGTTGCTGAGTTTTTCAAGCTAGGTGCCTTGTATGTGTGAGCTGGTATGACTCTCGTCACTATCTGTGTTAAATCCTTCTCTCGAAGATGTCCGTCTCCTCGGGCACAGTTTCTAGACTAAATCTGGTAGGAGGGGCATAGAGGGAGGAGCCAGCCCACTCTCTCAAACTCTAAAGTGCCAATGGCTCCTGGTTGACCCGTTTATACCCCATGGTACCAACGTGGACCCCAGCATCCTCTACGGACTGCGAGAAAAGGATTTACCGGTAGGTACCAAAATCCTATATAATAATAATAATTTATTTTTTAAATTATATATATATTTCTCTAACGTCCTAGTGGATGCTGGGGACTCCGTCAGGACCATGGGGAATAGCGGGCTCCGCAGGAGACAGGGCACATCTAAAAAGCTTTTTAGGTCACATGGTGTGTACTGGCTCCTCCCCCCATGACCCTCCTCCAAGCCTCAGTTAGGTTTTTGTGCCCGTCCGAGAAGGGTGCAAACTGGATGGCTCTCTTAAGGAGCTGTTTAGTAAAGTTTTTTTTTAGGTTTCTAATCAGTGATTCCTGCTGGCGACAGGATCACTGCAACGAGGGACTTAGGGGAGAGATCTCCAACTCACCTGCGTGCAGGATGGATTGGGATCTTAGGCTACTGGACACTGAGCTCCAGAGGGAGTCGGAACACAGGTCAGCCTGGGGTTCGTCCCGGAGCCGCGCCGCCGATCCCCCTTACAGACGCTGAAGAAAGACGGCGGAACGGAGGTCCGGAAACAGGCGGCAGAAGACTTCACAGTCTTCAGAGAGGTAGCGCACAGCACTGCAGCTGTGCGCCATTGTTGCTACACGGCTCACTGACACGGTCACGGAGGGTGCAGGGCGCTGCTGGGGGCGCCCTGGGCAGCAATATAAATACCTATTTGGCAAATAAATACATCACATATAGCCATTAAGGCTATATGTATGTATTTAACCCAGGCCAGTTTTCCTAATAACCGGGAGAAAAGCCCGCCGTGAAAGGGGCGGAGCTTATTCTCCTCAGCACTCAGCGCCATTTTCCTGACCAGCTCCGCTGGTGTGGAAGGCTCCCACTCTCCCCTGCACTACAGAAACAGGGTTAAAGAGAAGGGGGGCATAAATTGGCGATATAATTATATATTAAGAGCCCATATATAGAAACAACACCTTCTAGGGTTGTTATATACATTATGGCGCTTTTGGTGTGTGCTGGCAAACTCTCCCTGTCTCCCTCTGTCTCCCCAAAGTGCTAGTGGGTCCTGTCCTCTATCAGAGCATTCCCTGTATGTGTGTGCTGTAGGTCGGTACGTGTGTGTCGACATGTATGAGGAAAATGTTGGTGAGGAGACGGAGAAAATTGCCTGTAATGGTGATGTCACTCTCTAGGGAGTCGACACCAGAATGGATGGCTTTCTTATGGAATTACGTGATAATGTCAACACGCTGCAAGCCGGTTGACGACATGAGACAGCCGGCGGACAAATTAGTATCGGTCCAGGCGTCTCAGACACCGTCAGGGGCTTGTAAAAACGCCCATTTACCTCAGTCGGTCGACAGACACTGACACGGACACTGACCCCAGTGTCGACGGTGAAGAAACAAACGTATTTTTCCTTTAGGGCCACAAGTTACATGTTAAGGGCAATGAAGGAGGTGTTACGTATTTCTGATACCACAAGTACCACAAATAAGGGTATTTTGTAGGGTGGGAATAAACTACTTGTAGTTTTGCCTAAATCAGATAAATTAAATGAAGTGTGTGATGATACGTGGGGTTCCTCCGACAGAAAGTTATGGGCGGTATACCCTTTTTCCCGCCAGTAGTAAGGGCGAGTTGGAAAACACACCTTAGGGTGGACAAGGCGCTCACACGCTTATAAAAAACATGGCGTTACCGTTTCCAGATACGGCCGCCCTCAAGGAGCCAGCTGATAGGAAGCTGGAAAATATCATAACAGTATATACACACATACTGGTGTTATACTACGACCAGCAATCGCCTCAGCCTGGATGTGCAGCGCTGAGGGGGCTTGGTCGGATTTCCTGACTGAAAATTTTGATACCCTTGACAGGGACAGGATTTTATTGTCTATAGAGCATTTTAAGGATGCATTTCTATATATGTGTGATGCGCAGAGGCATATTTGCATTCTGGCATCAAGAGTAAATGTGATGTACATATCTGCCAGACAAAGACACGACAGTGGTCAGGTGAGGCAGATTCCAGACGGCATATGGAAGTATTGCTGTATAAAGGGGCGGTCCATTGGACCTGGTGGCCATGGCAACAGCTGAAAAATCCACCTTTTGTTACCCCGAGTCACATATTGGCAGAAAAGGACAGTCTTTTCAGTCTCAGTCCTTTCGTCCCCATACGGGCAGGCGGGCGAAGGCCAGTCATATCTGCCCAGGGGGAGAGGAAAGGGAAGAAGACTGCAGCAAGCAGCTCATTCCCAGGAACAGAAGCTCCTCACGGCTTCTGCCAAGTCCGCAGCATAACGCTGGGGCCGTACAAGCGGACTCAGGTGCGGTAGGGGGTCATCTCAAGAGTTTCAGCAACACTCGCAAGGGAACTCCGGGATCCTACATGTAATATCCCAGGTGTACATTGGAAATTCGAGACGTCTCCCCCTCACACAATTCACAGGCTGTATTCCCAGCAGGTGATAATCAAAGTACCCTTCTTACAACAAGGAAGGGGGTAGTATTCCACACTATATTGTGGTACTGAAGCCAACCGGCTCGGTGAGATCTGAAATATTTGAACACTTACATACAAGCGTTCAAATCAAGATGGAGTCACTCGGAGCAGTGATAGCGAACCAGGAAGAAGGGGACGATATGATGTCACTGGATATCAGGGACGTTTACCTACAGGTCCAAATTTGCCCTTCTCACCAAGGGTACTTCAGGTTCCTGGTACAAAACTATCACTATCAGTTCAGACGCTGCCGTTTGGTTTGTCCACGGCGCCCCGGGTCTTTACCAAGGTAATGGCCGGAATGAGGATTTTTCTTAAAAGAAACATGGACGCTTTCCTGATAAGGGCAAGGTCCAGAGAACAGTTGGAGGTCGGAGTAGCACTATCTTAAGTAGTTCTACGACAGCACGAGTGGATTCTAAATATTCCAAAATCGCAGCTTTTTCCGACGACACGTCTACTGTTCCTAGGGAAGATTCTGGACACAGTCCAGAAAAACGTGTTTCTCCCAGTGGAGAAAACCAGGGAGTTATCCGAGCTAATCGGGATCCTCCTAAAACCAGGAAAAGTGTCAGTGCATCATTGCACAAGAGTCCTGGTAAAAATGGTGGCTTATTACGAAGCAATTCCATTCGGCAGATTTCCCGCAAGAACTCTTCAGTGGGATCTGCTGGACAAATGGTCCGGATCGCATCCTCAGATGCATCAGCGGATAACCCTATATCCAAGGAAAAGGGTGTCTCTCCTGTGGTGATTACAGAGTGCTCATCTTCTAGAGGGCCGCAGATTCGGCATTCAGGATTGGATGCCGGTGACCACGGAGGCCAGCCTGAGAGGCTGGGGAACAGTCACACAGGGAAAAAATTTCCAGGGAAGTGTGATTAAGTCTGGAGAATTCTCTCCGCATAAATAAGCTTAGAGCAAATTTATAATGCTCTAAACTTAGCTAGACCTCTGCTTCAAGGTCAGCCGGTATTGATCCAGTGGGATAACATCACGGCAGTCGCCCACGTAAACAGAAGGGCGGCACAAGAAGCAGGAGGGCAGTGAAAACTGCAAGGATTTTTCGCTAGGCGGAAAATCATGTGATAGCACTGTCAGCAGTGTTCTTTCCGGGAGTGGACGACTGGGAAGCAGACTTCCTCAGCAGGCATGACCTCCACCCGGGAGAGTGGAAACTTCATAGGGAAGTTTTTCAACATGATTGTGGACCGTTGGCAAAGACCAAAGGTGGACATGATGGCGTCCCGCCCGAACAAAAAACGGGACAGGTATTCCGCCAGGTCATGAGACCTTCAGGCGATAGCTGTGGATGTTCTGGTAACACCGTGGGTGTACCAGTCTGTGTATGTGTTCCCTCCTCTGTTTCTCATAACCAGGGTATTGAGAATTATAAGACATAGAGGAGTATGAACTATACTAGTGGCTCCGGATTGGCCAAGAGGGACTTGGTACCCGGAACTTCAAGAAATGCTCACAGAGGACTAAGGGCCTGGGGAGCTAAGAAGGGACTTGATTCAGCAAGTACCATGTCTATTCCAAGACTTACCGCGGCTGCGTTTGACGGCATGGCGGTTGAATTCCGGATCCTGAGGGGAAAAGGCATTCCATAAGAGGTCATACCTACCTTGGTCAAAGCCAGGAAGGAGGTGACCGCACAACGTCATCACCACATGTGGTGAAAATATGTTGCGTGGGTGAGGCCAGGAAGGCTCCACGACGAAAATTCAACTAGGTCGATTTCTACACTTCCTGAAAACAGGAGTGTTTTGGACCTCAAATTGGGGTTCATTAACATTTAAATTTCGGCCCTGTAGATTTTCTTCCAGAAAGAATTGACTTCAGTTCCTGAAGTCCAGATTGTAAAGGATGTATTGCATATACAGCTTTTTTGTGCCCCTAGGGGCACCGTGAGATCTCAACATAGTGTTGGGATTTCTTAAAATCATATTGGTTTGAACCGCTCAAATCTGTGGATTTGAAATATCTCACATGGAAAGTGACCATGCTGTTGACAAATATCTCACATGGGAAGTGACCATGTTGTTAGCCCTGGCCTCGGCCAGGCGATTGTCAGAATGGGCGGCTTTGTCTTACAAAAGCCCATATTAAAATTTTCCATTTGAACAGGACAGAACTGGGACTCGTCTCCAGTTTCTTCATAAAGGGGTGTCGGCGTTTTCACCTGAAACAACCTCTTGTGGTGCCTGCGGCTACTAGGGACTTGGAGGACTCCAAGTTACTAGACGTGGTCAGGGCCCTAAAAATATATATATATATATATATATATATATATATATATATATATATATATATATATATATATATATATATATATATATATATATATATATATATATATATATATATATATATATATATATATATAAATAAATATATAAATATATAAATATAGATAGATAGGACGGCTGGAGTCAGAAAGTCTGACTTGCTGTTTATACTGTATACACCCAACAAGCTGGGTGCTCATGCTTCTAAGCAGTCTATTGCACGCTGGATTTGTAGTACAATTCAGCTTGCACATTCTGTGGCAGGCCTGCCACAGACGGAATATGTAGATGCCCATTCCACAAGGAAGGTGGGCTCATCCTGGGCGGCTGCCCGAGGAGTCTCGGCATTACAACTTTGCCGAGCAGCTACGTGGTCAGGGGAGAACACGTTTGTAAAATTTTACAAATTTTGATACTCTGGCTAAGGAGGACCTGGAGTTCTCTCATTCGGTGCTGCAGAGTCATCCGCACTCTCCCGCCCGTTTGGGAGCTTTGGTATAATCCCCATGGTCCTGACGGAGTCCCCAGCATCCACTAGGACGTTAGAGAAAATAAGAATTTACTTACCGATAATTCTATTTCTCGTAGTCCGTAGTGGATGCTGGGCGCCCATCCCAAGTGCGGATTGTCTGCAATGCTTGTACATAGTTATTGTTACAAAAATCGGGTTATTACTATTGTTGTGAGCCATCTTTTCGGAGGCTACTTCGTTTTATCATACTGTTAACTGGGTTCAGATCACAAGTTGTACGGTGTGATTGGTGTGGCTGGTATGAGTCTTACCCGGGATTCAAGATCCTTCCTTATTGTGTACGCTCGTCCGGGCACAGTACCTAACTGAGGCTTGGAGGAGGGTCATGGGGGGAGGAGCCAGTACACACCATGTGACCTAAAAAGCTTTTTAGATGTGCCCTGTCTCCTGCGGAGCCCGCTATTCCCCATGGTCCTGACGGAGTCCCCAGCATCCACTACGGACTACGAGAAATAGAATTATCGGTAAGTAAATTCTTATTATATATATATATATATATATATATATATATATATATATATATATATATATATATATATATATATATATATATATATATAAATTTAAAAAAATAAAATAATATTATTTTATATATTATATATTATTATATATTCACGCAACATCATAAATGCCTAACAGGCCCTTTATATTGTGTGTAATACAATATCTTCAAAATTAAACCCATGTAGTACTAATCCATTATTTTACAAAAACTCAAATCTAATTATGAGCATATAAATTTAGAGGTGCAAATGTAAAGTTAACTATTTGTCTCTAGTGAACCAATAGCACACATACTTAAGAACCATGCCTGTGATACATCACGATGATGGTACAATAAATATACATAATGTATGCATATAGACTAAAGCAGTATATCATTATGATTATTATATTTTATAAGGCGCCACAAGTGTTTCACAGCGCTGTATAAAGGACAGTACAGGGAGACAACTTAGCATTATAGTAAATAAATAACAAATAGAGTACAGGTAACAAAGAGCAGCACAATTCTCCAGACCTAATACAGCTAAGATGTAAGTAGTAAGGATGTTATAATCGTACTACTAGGGGCTGGTGGGAGATGAGCCTTTACCAGCAGAAGAAAAAGTGGTCGCTGAGTAGGGAAGAGCTGCGAGTGAGATGTCAAGAAGAGGGCTTGGATAACCAGAGGAAAGAGGGCCCTGCTCTGAAGAGCTAACAATCTAGTGGTAAGGGTCAACAGACAGATGACGTGAGATGCAAGCAAGCGGGAGGTAGCCTGGTGGCAG
The DNA here is from genome assembly GCF_028390025.1 of Pseudophryne corroboree. Classification (NCBI taxonomy): domain Eukaryota; kingdom Metazoa; phylum Chordata; class Amphibia; order Anura; family Myobatrachidae; genus Pseudophryne; species Pseudophryne corroboree. The sequence continues at coordinate 629,622,216 of NC_086445.1, forward strand.
TTTGTAAGCAAAGCTGAGATGTTCAGGGCAGGGGGATGGAGGAGCGGCCTCAGGACTAGGTTATGCATCGGGAGGGTATGCTTTGATGAATAGGTGGGTTTTTAGTGCCCGTTTGAAGCTTTGCAAGGTCAGGGAGAGTCTAATGGAGCGGTGGAGTGCGTTCCACTGAAGGGGTGCAGCACGGGCATAGTCTTGAACTAGAGCATGGGAAGCAGTGACCAGAGCAGTGGAGATGCAGTAGATGTACATAATACAAGGTTAAATACGGTTATAAGGAGGATTGTGATAGGATGCAGTAGTACACTGTAATACAGGTATGGAAAACTGGCTGGGCCACAGTATAGGACTATATAACAACATATAGAAGTTTTACTGATATAATAAGTGTATATAATACCTGACAATAGTGGACAAGCAATGCAAGACAATTGTGTTTATATAAATCCATGTAACTTATCAGAAGGTAAGGTAGAAAAATCAGTCGCATCTTGTGAACAAAACAACATATTTATAATCATTTTGGAAATACTCGCCCATATCAGCAGATGTCCGACATACACCAAGCATGCTGGCTGATATGTTAACAGCGGGTTAACATTTTAAATAGTTCCGCGACGAAGGGTTGGGCGGTACCGGAAGTGGTCTCAAATTCATTACATTGACTAAATACGGGTATGCCAAAGGCCTCTATAGCCTCACAAGACAGGCGCTCAACAAATTGAAGGCGCTGGGATGAGTGTAAGGCTCTTTTTAGAGCACTTTTGGCTCCGATCACCCGCTACCAGTTAGAATTGAAATGTTGGCTATGATTTGATTCATCTATCCAGCATGCAACTACAAATAAAATACGTTTGAAATTAAAACATGTGGAGAGTGCTATATAAACTGTGCGTCTGGTATGTATGTATTCACAATATAATTAATAGGATTTTATATACCTACCGGTAAATCCTTATCTTGTAGTCCGTAGAAGATGCTGGGGTTCCATTTAGTACCGTGGGGGTATAGACTGGTCCACTGGCACTTTAAGAGTTTAATAGTGTGGGCTGGCCCCTCCCTCTATGCCCCTCCTATCAGACTCCATCTAGAAACTGTGCCCATGGAGACTGACCTACTTCGTGAGAAGGAAATACATAGTAGTGAGATTCACACCAGCTCACTGAACCAACAATACTTAACCAAGTAACAATGCAGGAATACCAAGCACTGGGCGGGCGCCCAGCATCCTCTATGGACTACGAGAAAAGGATTTACTGGTATGTATATAAAATCCTATTTTTGTTTACGTCCTAGAGCAGAGGTTCTCAAACTCTGTCCTCGGGGGCACACACAGTGCATGTTTTGCAGGTAACCCAGCAGGTGCACAGGTGTATTAATTACTCACTGACACATTTTAAAAGGTCCACAGATGGAGCTAATTATTTCACTTGCGATTCTGTGAGGAGACCTGCAAAACATGCACTGTGTGTGCCCCCGAGGACCGAGTTTGAGAACCTCTGTCCTAGAGGATGCTGGGGTTCCATTTAGTACCATAGGGATGTACCAAAGCTCCCAGTACGGGGGCAGAGTGCTGAGGGTCCTGCAGGACAGATTGACCAAACTTTAGGTCCTCAGAGGCCAAAGTATCGAACTTGTAGAACTTTGCAAACGTGTTCGACCCTGACCAAGTAGCTGCTCGGCAAAGCTGACTAGCCGAGACACCCCGAGCAGCCGCCCAGGAAGAACCCACTTTACGGGTAGAGTGGGCCTGAACAGATGTTGGTATTGGCATGCCTGTCGTAGAATGAGCTTGCTGGATAGAAAGCCTGATCAGCGAGAAATTGTCTGCTTAGAAGCAAGACACCCAACCTTGTTGGGGTCATAAAGGACAAATAGAACATCAGACTTCCTGAGACGAGCAGTTCTCATCACGTATATTTTCAAAGCCTGCACAACATCCAAGGACTTTGAGGTAATCGAGGTGTCAGTAGCCACTGGCACCACAAAAGGTTGGTTGAAATGAAAAGCCGACACAACCTTTGGAAGAAATTGCTGACGCATTCTGAGGTCGGTTCTATCCTCATGGAAAATAAAGTAGGGCCTCTCTTGCGGCATTGTCCCCAATTTTGACACATCGTGCAGATGCCAATGCCAACAGTGTGACTGCCTTCCAAGTAAGAAACTTTGTCTACCTCATGTAAAGGTTCGAACCAACCCGATTGCATCAACTGCAGCACCACATTAAGATCCCATGGTGCTGTAGGAGGCACAAAGGGTGCTTGGATGTGTAGAACTCCTTCCTGAGGTTCAGACATTCTTGAAAGAGCAGCCAATTGTTTCTGGAAGAAAATGGACAAGGCCGAAATCTGGACTTTAATGGAGTCCAAGCGTAGGTCCATATCTACACCTGCTTGTAGAAAAAGGAGAAAACGTCCTAGTTGAAATTCAACCGTTGGAAACTTCTTGGATTCACACCAAGACGCATACTTTTTCCAAATCTGATGGTAATGCTTAGACGTTACTCCCTTCCTAGCTTGGATCACAGTAGGAATGACCTTGTTCGGAATGTCCTTCCGAACTAAGATCCGGCGTTCAACCTCCATGCTGTCAAACGTAGCCATGGTAAGTTTTGATAGGCGAGCGGCCCCTGTTGTAGAAGGTCCTCGCGAAGAGGAAGAGGCCTTGGATCCTCTTGCAGTAATTCCAGAAGATCTGCATACCAAGCCCTTCTTGGCCAGTCCGGAGCAATAAGGATCCTTGGGATGAATGGAAGTGGAGAGAACACATACACTGACTGTAACATCCACAGAGTTACCAGGGTGTCCACCGCCACCGCTTGTGGGTCTCGTGACCTGTAACAGTACCTCCAAAGCTTCTTGAGGCAAGAGGCCATCATGTCTATCTGAGGTACGCCCCATCGGCTTGTTACCTCTGCGAATACCTCTGGGTGGAGGCCCTATTCTCCTGGATGGAGATCGTGTCTGCTGAGGAAGTCTGCTTCCCAGTTGTCCACCCCTGGAATGAAAATTGGCGACAGCACCACCGCGTGCCTTTCTGCCCAGAGGATTCTTCTTAACTCTGACATTGCAGCTCTGCTCTTCGTTCCACCCTGCCTGTTTATGTAGGACACTGCTGTGACATTGTCCGACTGATCCTGAATGGGTTGTTCTTGCGTAAGATGTGCCGCTTGTAGAAGGCCATTGTATATTGCCCTTAGTTCCAGAATGTTTATTGGAAGGAGAGATTCCTGACTTGACCACCTTCCTTGGACATTTTCCCCCTGGGTGACTGCTCCCCAATCTCTGAGACCTGCATCCGTGGTTAGAAGGATTCAATTCTGAATCCCAAACCTGCGGCCCTCGAAGGTGAGAAGATTGGAGCCACCAGAGGAGTGAAATTCTGGCTTTCGGCGACAGGCGTATCTGCTGGTGCATGTGAAGATGTGATCCTGACCACTTGTCCAGGAGATCCAGCTGGAAGAACCGTGCATGGAATCTTCTGTATCGTAGAGCCTCGTAGGAGGCTACCATCTTTCCCGGAAGGTGAATGCACTGATGAACAGATACCTGGGCTGGACTCTGGACATCCCGGACCATTGATTGGATCACCAACGCTTTCTCCACCGGTAGAAACACCCGCTGCACTTCCGTGTCGAGTATCATCCCCAGGCACGGCAGTCTCCTTGTCTGCTCCAGATGTGACTTTGGAAGGTTCAGGGTCCACCCATGATCCTGGAGTAGTTGAGAGAGCAATACTCTGCAACAGCCTCTCCCTGGAAGATGCCTTTTTATCAGTAGATTGTCCAGATATGGAATTATGTTCACTCCCTGCTTGTGGAGGAGGAGCATCATCTCTGCCATGACCTTGGTGAACACCCTCTGTGCTGTGGAGAGGCCAAATGGCAATGTCTGGAACGGATAGTGACAGTCCTGTATTGCAAACTGTAGGTAAGCCTGATGAGGCGGCCAGATCGGAATGTGAAGGTACTCATCCTTGATATCCAGGGATACTAAGAATTCCCCCTCCTCCAGACCGGAGATCACCGCTCTCAGACTCCATCTTGAATTTGAATACCCTCAAGTAGGAATTCAATGACTTTAGGTTCAATATAGGCTTTACCGAACAGTCTGGTTTCGGTATCACAAACAGGTTTGAGTAATAACCCTTGTGTGTTAGGTGAGGTGGAACTGGAACAATGACATTTTGTTTGTACCAATTTTTGAATGGCTTCCTGTAGGATAGCACTTTGTCAGCGAAGCTGGTAAGCCTGATTTGAAGAATCTGGAAGGCAGGAGTTCCTGAAACTTCAGTCTGTACGCCTGGGCAACAATATCTTTGACCCAGGGGACTAGGCATGATGACGCCCAGACGTGACTGAAGACTTTTCTCTCGCTCCCACCTGCCCGCTCTGCAGGCCGGACAGGCCACAGTCATGCTGAAGATTTTTGAGGAAGCAGAACCTGGTTTCTGTTCCTGGGAACCTGTTGGTGCATGTTTTTTGGATTTTCCCCGACCTCTAAAGAAGGTCTTTTAAATCTTTTAAACTTTGCGGTCCAAAAGGACTGCAGTGTGGGCGTAGGATAAGATTTCCTAGCCTGTGCTGCCGCGGAGGGAAGAAAGTTTGACTTGCCTGCAGTCGCCGTGGATTTCCACGCATCCAAAGCGTCCCCGAACAGGGCCTGACCAGTGGAGGGTAGGGTTTCCACACTTCTTTTGGATTCTGCATCCGCAGTCCATTGGCGTAGCCAGAGTCCTCTGCGTGGCGAGACTACTATGGATGTAGCCCTTGCATTAAGCAGGCCAATGTCCTTCATGGCCTCCACCATGAAACCTGCAGAATCCTGTATGTGACGTAAAAATAAATCCATGTCACTCCTATCCATAGTATCTAATTCCTCCAGTAATGTGCCTGACCACTTTACTATGGCTCTAGAAATCCAAGCACAAGCAATAATGGGCCTTAGAGCCACTCCTGTAGCAGTGTATAGTGGTTTGAGCGTAGTCTCAATCTAGCGGTCAGCCGGCTCCTTTAAGGCGGTTGAACCAGGGACAGGTAAAACCACCTTTTTTGAAAATGTAGATACAGAAGCATCCACTATAGGTGGGTTTTCCCACTTCTTTCTGTCCTCTTCAGGGAAAGGGAAAGCAATGAGATTTCTTTTAGGGATCTGTAATTTTTTCTCTGGGTTTTCCCAGGATTTTTCAAACAAGGAGATTAACTCCCAAGAAGTAGGGAAGGTAAGCGAGGATTTCTTATTTACGGTAAAATAAGTTTCCTCTTCCTGCTCAGGTACCTTCTCGGTAATGTGCAAAGCATCCCCAATGGCTTCAATCATTAATTGCACCCCTTTAGCAAGGGATGTATTCCCACCCCCATCAGCATATCTCCATCACTGTCCCCTGTATCGGAGTCTGTATCCGTATCAGCTTGCATTATCTGGGCAAGTGTACATTTTTGCGGGTTTGTAGGTGGGGTTTTTGATGTAGTGTGGGGGCTGAATACATCATACCCTCCACAGATTTTCTCAAACTGCGTCTTTCTCAGTATGTGACATCCTTGTTGAAATCCGGGATATCATTTTTCTTAAAGAACCCACCTATGCGGGTTCGGATTCAGAAGGCTGAGAAAGTATATTTCAGTCCTGAGTGCATGGAATAGACTCCACAGAAGAAGATAAACACCCTGCAGCACAAGATAGAGTACTTGGACATGGTAATGTGGGATATACACACTCGCACACATACACGGGAAAATGTCAGCTTCCCCCCAGAGTACCTTCAGAGAGTCAAGAGTATAAGGAGCCAGCCACACTGCGCCCTTGTAGGCTATTATGATAAAAGCCCGGCTCTAACCTTAATAGGGTAGTTAGTACTGGCATCACACTCTCTCCCTCCCCCTGCCTGTCTATAACACCCCCGTACCGCAGAGGTATTGCTTGAGTTATGTGTTGGGCAGCGCTCCCTGTCAGCGTCCTGTTCGGTGTGCAGCAGGGAGAAAATGGCACTGGTGAGTGCTGGATCCACTCTGAGAGGAAGCCCCGCCCCCTGTAATGGCGTGTCCTTTCCGCACTTATTCTTTATACTGGCCTGAGGTTTGATGCGTTAACAGCGGGATTAGCACTTGTTAACTATGTGACCAGTGTAGGGTTAATGCGCTGGCTCAGGATGCCCCTCAAGCATGTACATCTTGCTGAGCCTTCCAGGGACGCAGCATGTCAGAGCTGTGCTCCAACCCTTGTGCAGCCATACGCTGTACTCACCACTCTTACCCTCTAGCTCTGTCAGGGGGTGGTGTGTGGGAGTGAGCGGTCGCCTCGTGGGCTTATGATCAGTTCCCTCAGGAGCTCAGTGTCCTGTCAGCTGAGTAGAGAACCATTAACTTTCTATTAAGTTGGTTCCTACTCCTCCCCCTCCCCACAGCTGTGATCGGCTCCTCCGGGCACATTTGCTAAACGGAGTCTGATAGGAGGGGCATAGAGGGAGGGGCCAGCCCACACTTTTTTTTTTTTTTTTAAACTCTTAAAGTGTCAGTGGGTCCTAGTGGACCAGTCTATACCCCCATGGTACTAAATGGAACGCCAGCATCCTCTAGGACAGATATTTTCAACCTTTTACAACTCGCGGCACAGTGAACAAGATTTAAATATTGCCAATGCACACTCAAATATAATGGTGATACATAGTGCAGTTGCGTGTCCTAGGATTGTCATGTCGCCACTTCTCCATAGGTAACGCCTGAGGCACATCTGAGAAAGCCAGAAGAGCCCAACACTGCCCGGGCACAAAATTAGAACTGGCTCTGCAACCACTAAACCCACCAGTATTGATTGTTCCAGGGCCTCAGTAGCGGCAAAACACTGATGGGCCTGGCTCTGCTTCTATGGCGGCACACCTGGAGACTGCTCAGGGCACACTAGTGTGCCACACGGCACAGTGGTTGAAATACACTGCTCTAGGACGTAAGAAAATGTATGTATATAAAAAAATGCATATTATAAAATGTTTGTGTGTATATTATGTCTATCATAATATAATATCTATTCCTGGAAACTCGCCTCTTCAGGCTAGCTGATCACATTCTTGATCCACTCACTCAACCTTCATAAGTTTGAGCAGATATCTGGATCCACAGGAGGATTACACCTTTGGACCTAGGGGTTGAATACATTGGGACATTTCTCCCTGAACCTGATTGGTCTAAGGCAGTGGTTTCCAAACTTTTTTTTGAATCACTGCGCCCTAGAATATCAGAATTTTTTTTCACAGCACCCCAATGCTAAAAATTTCTTATTGAGGAATTTAGAAAGAAATGTTACATAGTAGATCGCGTTTATATGTCCTCCTTAGGGTCAGTTGTGTGGTGAGGGACAAGAATTGCTTCTGTTTGGCCACATGTTTTATGACTGGCAGCCACCAGCACTGGTTTTGCCTATTGACCATGAATAATTTGAATTGGTCCTGGACCACCAACCCAGAGCACCCCTGCTAGTGTCCCGAGGCACCCCAGGGAGCCACGGCACACAGTTTGGGAACCTCTGGTCTAAGGTAGGAGTTATCGCATGCCTATTCTAAAGAGCACAGGTGAATGGGCCACATTTCCACAAGGTGTGTTCTCAAGCTGTCAGACAAAAGGGTCCGAACGTATTTTCACTACAGCTAACATTAATGACCAAGTCTACAGTCCTAAGATATACCCCTGATGAAGTCTCTGCTTGAGACTAGACTCGTTGGGTTATCTGTTCATATTGTGACCTCCAATCTATGCGAGTGGGAGGAGGAAATTAAAGGATATCTGTGAAATAATGGACACTACTTTGTAATATTTCTTAGATCTTTTAAGAAATATGTAAAATAAGTACAACAAATTTGTCAGCTTGGATTTTAAGTGTTGGATCACCAGCACATTGCCTATTGGCAAAATATAACCTATATTAGAACAGTGATGGGGCGCCTATTCACTATTGTATTGTGTGTTTGTAGTCTTTGGGCTACCTTTTTTTCTCTTACGTCCTAGAGGATGCTGGGGACTCCGTAAGGACCATGGGGATAGACAGGCTCCGCAGGAGACGTGGGCACTAAAAAAGAACTTTAGGTACGGGTGTGCACTGGCTTCTCCCTCCTATGCCCCTCCTCCAGACCTCAGTTTATTACTGTGCCCAGAGGAGACTGGGTGCATTACAGGGAGCTCTCCTGAGTTTCCTGAAAGTATTTTGTTAGGTTTTTTTATTTTCAGGGAGCCTGCTGGCAACAGTCTCCCTGCATCGAGGGACTGAGGGGAGAGAAACAGACCTACTTTAATGTTAGGCTCTGTTTCTTAGGCTACTGGACACAATTAGCTCCGGAGGGAACGGAACGCAGGTCTCACCCTCGCCGTTCGTCCCAGAGCCGCGCCGCAGTCGTCCTCGCAGAGCCGGAAGATAGAAGCCGGGTGAGTATGTGAAGAAAGAAGACTTCAGAGGCGACGGAAGACTTCAGATCTATATAGAGATAACGCTGTGCGCCATTGCTCCCACACAGTACACACACGGCAGTCACTGTAAGGGCGCAGTGGGGGAGCCCTGGGCAGCAATAAGGACCTCCAAATCTGGCTTAAATAGTGATATACAGGCTAGGCACTGTATGTATGAGACCCCCGCCAGTTTTTGAAATTTTTCAGCGGTACCGAAGCCCGGCACTGAGGGGGTGGAGCTTGTTCCTCAGCACTCACCAGCGCCATTTTCTCCACAGCACACCGCTGAGAGGAAGCTCCCCGGACTCTCCCCTGCTTACCATGGTGAAAGAGGGTTTTTAAGAAGGGGGGGGCACATAATTTGGCGCAAAATAGATAACGCTATCTGGGTAATTAGCGCTGGGTGTGTGCTGGCATTCTCTCTCTCTCTCTCTCTCTCTCTCTCTCTCTCTCTCTCTCTCTCTCTCTCTCTCTCGGGCCTTAAGGGGGAACTGTCTTCAGATAAGAGGATTCCCTGTGTGTGGTGTGTCGGTACGCGTGTGTCGGCATGTCTGAGGTAGAAGGCTCTGCTAGGGAGGAGGTGGAGCAAATGACTCTGGTGTCTCCGTCGGCAACACCGACACCTGACTGGTTGGATATGTGGAATGTTTTAAGTGCTAACGTGAATTTATTGCACAAAAGGTTGGACAAAGCTGAGTCCAAGGGATGTACAGGGTGTCAAGCCCTGCCTGCCCCTATGTCACAGGGACCTTCGGGGTCTCAAAAGCGCCCACTATCCCAAATAGTAGACACGGATACCGACACGGATTCTGACTCCAGTGTTGACTACGATGATGCAAAGTTACAGCCAAAATTGGCTAAAAGTATTCAATATATGATTATTGCAATAAAAGATGTTTTGCATATCACAGAGGTCCCTGACACGAGGGTTCACATGTATAAGGAAAAGAAACCTGAGGTAACCTTTCCCCCGTCTCATGAGCTGAATGAGTTATTTGAAAAGGCTAGGGAATCTCCAGACAAAAAACTGCAGATTCCCAAAAGTATTCTTATGGCGCATCCTTTCCCGAATAAGGACAGGATACGGTGGGAATCCGCCCCAAAGGTGCACAAAGCATTGACACGCTTGTCCAAAAAGGTAGCGCTGCCATCCCAAGATACGGCTACCCTCAGGGATCCTGCTGATCGCAAGCAGGAGACTACCTTGAAGTCCATTTACACACATTCTGGTACCTTACTTAGACCGGCTATTGCGTCGGCTTGGGTTTGTAGCGCTGTAATAGCGTGGACAGATACCTTATCGGCGGAAATTAATACCCTGGATAAGGATACCATGTTATTGACCCTGGGTCATATTAAAGATGCTGTCTTATATATGAGAGATGCTCAGACATTGGCCTACTGGGTTCTAGAGTCAACGCTATGGCGATTTCTGCTAGACGAGTCCTATGGACCCGGCAATGGACAGGTGATGCCGACTCAAAGAGGCATATGGAGGTTTTACCTTACAGGGGTGAGGAATTGTTTGGGGAAGGTCTCTCGGACCTAGTTTCCACAGCTACGGCAGGTAAATCAAATTCTTTTCTTTATATTTCCTCACAGCCTAAGAAAGCGCCACATTATCAGATGCAGTCCTTTCGGTCAAATAGAAATGAGAGTACGAGGATCGTCCTTTCTTGCCAGAGGTAAGGGCAGAGGGAAAAAGCTGCCTACCACAGCTAGTTCCCAGGAGCAGAAGTCCTCCCCGGCCTCTACAAAATCCACTGCATGACGCTGGGGCTCCGCTGAGGGAGTCCGCCCCAGTGGGGGCACGTCTTCGACTTTTCAGCCACATCTGGGTTCACTCACAGGTGGATCCCTGGGCAATAGAAATTGTTTCCCGGGGGTACAAGCTGGAATTCGAAGAGGTGCCTCCTCGCCGGTTTTTCAAATCGGCCCTGCCAGCTTCTCCCCCAGAAAGGGAGATGGTTTTAAATGCGATTTCACAAATTGTGTCTTCAACAGGTGGTGGTCAAAGTTCCCCTGCTTCACCAAGGGAAGGGGTGTTACTCAACCCTGTTTGTAGTCCCGAAACCGGACGGTTCGGTCAGACCCATTCTAAATTTAAAATCCTTGAACCTATACTTGAAAAGGTTCAAGATGGAATCGCTCAGAGCGATCATCGCCAGCCTAGAAGGGGGGAATTTTATGGTATCACTGGACGTAAAGGATGCATACCTTCATGTTCCCATTTATCCACCTCATCAGGAGTACCTGAGATTTGCGGTACAGGAGTGTCATTACCAATTTCCAACGTTCCCGTTTGGGCTTTCCACGGCCCCGAGGATTTTCACCAAGGTAATGGCAGAGCTGATGGTGCTCCTGCACAAGCAGGGTGTCACAATTATCCTGTACTTGGACGATCTCCTCATAAAAGCGAGATCACGAGAGCAGTTGTTGAACAGCGTGTCACTTTCAATGAAGGTGTTGCAGCAACACGGCTGGATTCTCAATATCCCAAAGTCACAGTTGGTTTCTACGACTCGTTTGACCTTCTTAGGCATGATTCTGGATACGGACCAGAAAAGGGTTTATCTTCCGATAGAAAAGGCCCAGGAACTCATGACTCTGGTCAGGGACCTATTGAAGCCAAAACAGGTGTCAGTGCATCACTGCACTCGAGTCCTGGGAAAGATGGTGGCGTCTTACGAGGCCATTCCCTTCGGCAGGTTCCATGCGAGGACTTTCCAATGGGACCTACTGGACAAGTGCTCCGGGTCACATCTACAGATTCATCAGTTGATCACCCTGTCCCCAAGGGCCAGGGTATCTCTCCTGTGGTGGCTGCAGAGTGCTCACCTTCTAGAGGGTCGCAGTTTCGGCGTTCAGGATTGGATTCTGGTAACCACGGACGCGAGCCTCCGAGGTTGGGGAGCAGTCACACAGGGAAGAAAATTCCAAGGTCTTTGGTCAAGCAAGGAGACTTGTTTTCACATCAACGTCCTGGAGCTGAGGGCCATATACAACGCCCTTCGTCAAGCGGAGACTTTGCTTTGCGATCTACCGGTTCTGATTCAGTCAGACATCACCGCAGTGGCTCATGTAAACCGCCAAGGCGGCACAAGGAGCAGAGTGGCAATAACGGAAGCCACCAGTATTCTTCGCTGGGTGGAAAATCATGTCAGCGCACTGTCAGCAGTGTTCATTCCGGGGGTGGACAACTGGGAAGCAGACTTCCTCAGCAGACACGATCTACATCCAGGAGAGTGGGAACTTCATCAGGAAGTCTTTGCATAGATTGCAAGTCGGTGGGGACTGCCCCAAATAGACATGATGGCATCCCGCCTCAACAAAAAACTACAAAGGTATTGCGCCAGGTCAAGAGACCCTCAGGTGTTTGCATTGGACGCCCTGGTGACACTGTGGGTGTTCCAGTCGGTCTATGTGTTTCCTCCTCTTCCTCTCATCCCAAAGGTGTTGAATCATAAGAAAAAGAGGAGTACAGACAATTCTCATTGTTCCAGACTGGCCGCGAAGAGCCTGGTATCCGGATCTGCAGGAAATGCTCACAGAAGATCCGTGGCCCCTTCCGCTAAGACAGGACCTGTTGCAACAGGGGCCCTGTCTGTTCCAAGACTTACCGCGGCTGCGTTTGACGGCATGGCGGTTGATCCTAGCGGAAAAGGGTATTCCGGATGAGGTCATTCCTACTCTGATAAAGGCTAGGAAGGACGTGACGGCTAAACATTATCACCGTATATGGCGGAAGTATGTTTCTTGGTGTGAGGCCAGGAAGGCTCCTACGGAAGAATTCCATCTGGGCCGTTTCCTTCACTTGAATTTGGGCCTAAAATTAGGCTCCATTAAGGTTCAGATTTCGGCCCTATCCATTTTCTTTCAGAAGGAATTAGCTTCTCTCCCAGAAGTACAGACTTTTGTGAAGGGAGTGCTGCATATTCAGCCTCCTTTTGTACCTCCGGTTGCGCCTTGGGACCTTTTAACGTGGTGTTGCGTTTCCTTAAGTCCCACTGGTTTGAACCACTTAAAACGGTGGAATTAAAGTATCCTACTTGGAAAGTGGTTATGTTGTTAGCCTTGGCTTCGGCTAGGCGAGTGTCGGGGTTGGCGGCTTTGTCTCACAAAAGCCCCTATCTAGTTTTCCATGTGGATAGAGCAGAATTGCGGACTCGTCCTCAATTCTTGGCAAAAGTGGTTTCATCTTTTCATATGAACCAACCTATTGTGGTGCCTGTGGCTACGCGAGACTTTGAGGATTCCGAGTCCCTTGATGTAGTCAGGGCTTTGAAAATTTACGTGGCCAGAACGGCTCGGGTCAGAAAAACAGAGGCACTGTTTGTCCTGTATGCAATCAACAAGGTTGGCGCTCCTGCTTCTAAGCAGACTATTGCTCGCTGGATCTGTAACACAATTCAGCAGGCTCATTCTACGGCTGGATTGCCGTTACCAAAATCGGTTAAGGCCCATACCACTAGGAAGGTGGGCTCTGCTTGGGCGGCTGCCCGAGGCGTCTCGGCATTACAGTTGTGCCGAGCAGCTACCTGGTCGGGTTCAAACACCTTTGCAAAATTTTACAAGTTTGATACCCTGGCTGAGGAGGACCTCATGTTTGCTCAATCTGTGCTGCAGAGTCATCCGCACTCTCCCACCTGTTTGGGAGCTTTGGTATAATCCCCATGGTCCTTACGGAGTCCCCAGCATCCTCGGACGTAAGAAAATAAGATTTTAAACCTACCGGTAAATCTTTTTCTCCTAGTCTGTAGAGGATGCAGGGTGCCCGTCCCAGTGCGTACTGCTTCTGCAAGACTTGTATATAGTTATTGCTTACATAAGGGTTATGTTACAGTTTTGTTCAGTCTCTGACTGAGGCTATGTTTCATGCTGTTAACTGGTTCGTATTACCCGAGTTATACGGTGTGATTGGTGTGGCTGGTATGAATCTTGCCCTTGGATTAACAAAAATCCTTTCCTCGTACTGTCAGTCTCCTCTGGGCACAGTTTCTCTAACTGAGGTCTGGAGGAGGGGCATAGAGGGAGGAGCCAGTGCACACCCATACCTAAAGTTCTTTTTTTAGTGCCCATGTCTCCTGCGGAGCCCGTAAATCCCCATGGTCCTTACGGAGTCCCCAGCATCCTCTATGGACTAGGAGAAAGATTTACCGGTAGGTTTAAAATCTATATATATATATATATATATATATATATATATATATATATATATATATATATATATATATATATATATATATATATATATATATATATATATATAATTTTTTTTTTGTTTAAATTGTCTTAATTGCAATTCGACTAGGACGCACAAGCAGACAGCTGATTAGTTTGATATGATGCTTGTATATCTGTGCGTGACAAAGTCCCTGAATCTGTATACGAAGTGCTACAATGTAGCAGCAGCAGCTTTTTTCAATACAAGTTCTGTTTTGCTTTTACAGACTCAGTCACTCACAATATACGAGTGTCATATCAAATCAATCAGCACAGTCTCTTCATGCATCCTAGTCACTTTGTGACTAAGATGTATTTTCTGCCAAAAGACCCCTGACGTTGGCAGAGGTGCATGAAACCCACTGGCTCACTCACGCCAGGCATCTCTGGCTGCATGGTCTATGGAGTCTAGATGTAGGAGTACACATCTGTAAATTACCTCTGGGGTTTTATATAAATACTGTGCTAAACGAGGTATGAACATGTTATAGCCTGTTGAACTAAATTAGTGGGATGTGTCAACAAAAACTAGTGTTCAAATCACCAATACAGTATATACATTATTTCTGTTTACTCAGGAGTCTTCAAGCCAGTCAGTCAAACCCAGCTCTCCTACCAAATTACAGAGTGATGCACAAGAGAGCACGGTAAGCCGCTCAGTACCCATGTATTTAGTTCTGCACGATAAGACCGTGTACTTCATAAACATCTTTATCTCAAGTGTTTAACTGAAATCATTGTAGAATAATGGTTTTAGTTTAAGGAATGATGAAAAATAAAATAAGACAACAAATGTAAAACATTCAATACCTTCAGTTCCTGAAAGTTGTTTTGCAGGGCAGCATTCCTGTGTCTTCCAGTTGTTAATCTGGAATACATATAGATTCCCAACGGACGGGATGCCGGTTGTCTCTATCCAGACAGCTGCATCCTGGCCCCGAGAATGCCGGCAGCAGGACGAGCACGGAGTCCTCTTGCATGCTCGCTGTGCTAGCCATGCTGCGGTCTCAGTGGCTCATTGCGCTCGCCACAGGATCTGTTACCACTCTATGGGTGTCATGGACACCCACAAGTGTGAATAGCCCCTGTGTGCCTGTATTCCGGGTCTGGGGATTCCGGCATCTGTGTATCCTGACCGCTGAGATCCTGTCAGTCAGCAAATTGATTGCCTCCTAACTGGTCATTAAACTGGCAATACACACAAAATAAGAGCGTAAGATTATAGATTAATTTGGTGCTCTGATGTAGAATTCTAAATAGGTAAAGTACAAACATGGATAATAAACTTTAATTGTACAAAGCTAAACTCAAGTGATAGTATGCTGATCTTTCAACAAAGAACTAACAATGTGTGGTACTTATTTGTTAATCTGATTAAAAAAAAAAATCCTTTTATAATGGAACTGAAATTTGAAGTTCTTTTCCAATTCTATGTTCAGACTTTGAAAAAAAATAAAAATGATGGCTTATGTAAATGACCATGGGATCTCTTTACTAAGCCTCGGATGGAGATAAAGCCCCAGCCAATCAGCTCCTAACAGCCACATTGCAGACTGTATTTGAAAAATAAGTTACCAGCTGGTTGGTTTGGACTATATCTCCATCCACTTTATCTCCATCTGAAGCTCGGTTAATAGACCCCCATTTTCTTTACATTCAGTTCTTTCCAGTTATACGATAAAAAGGAATTGCTATGCAACATATTTTTGTAACTTTACGGTTACAGAAAATACTGAATGGGGCCTTATTCAGAGATGGACACAGCAGCGATGTGAAAATATGCTAATACAGTAGGAGGAGTCTTGTGGAAATGGTTGTCTGTTCAGGCGGATTACTGTGTGAAAACATTGGCCATCTGAGTGAGCCTGAGGCTACTTCAATTACCTCTCACGGCTCCAAAGCCACGAAATCTGCATTGGAAGATGCAGACCCTGGTATTGGCACACCAAGGAAACGGGGGGGACATGCTCTCATTTCTCTATCATCCACTAGGGGACACTGGCAGATTACACAGGGGTATTGAGGCGTGGCTAGTGGGAGCTGGCACTTATTAAAGTTTAGATGTGTGAAGCTCCTCCCCCTCAACTACCCATCATCCCCTGTTAGAAAAATGTGCCCTAGGGAGCTGGACTTACTGGAGATAACTCCAGTGTCCACTTGAGTGTTTTTTTTAATTTTTGTTCTATTTTCTTGTATGCAGGCTCACTGTCTACCCTTCCCCACTTACTTTAAAAGTGTGGAAAGGGGTTTTGAATCGGGTTACCAGGGCTCATACAAAGTCGCTGTAATACCTATCTGGGATCCTGCAGCCCCTCACTAAAGGACTGACAGACCCACTATAACAGCACATCCGTGCTCGGAGTGCCAGCCGGAAGCACCGCTGACTGAGCCGGGCAGCACTGTGAGTTCCTCTCCCTTCAGTGGCCGGGACCTGCGCTCATTGAGCGCCAGCAGCAGCAGTAATGTGAAGTTCTTGGCGGCTCTGCACCGCCGCGCTCGTGTGTTTATTAATTCCCCACTGGCGAGCAGGTACAGCGCTACTGCACTAGTTATATACTGCTCACCAGAAGGCTCACAGGGTGTTTTTCTCCTACGTCCTAGAAGATGCTGGGGACACTTCAAGAACCATAGGGTATAGACGGGATCCGCAGGAGACATGGGCACTTTAAGACTTTAAAAGGGGTGTGAACTGGCTCCTCCCTCTATGCCCCTCCTCCAGACTCCAGTTTAGAATCTGTGCCCAGAGAGACTGGATGCACACTGAGGAGCTCTCCTGAGTTTCTCTGAAAAAAGACTTTTGTTAGGTTTATTATTTTTAGGGAGCACTGCTGACAACAGGCTCCCTGCTTCGTGGGACTGAGGGGAGAGAAGCAGACCTACTTCTGTGAGTTTCAAGGCTCTGCTTCTTAGGCTACAGGACACCATTAGCTCCTGAGGGTCTGAGCGCTAGGTACGCCTAGATGCTTGTTCCCGGAGCCTGCCGTCACGCCCCTTACAGAGCCAGTAGTCAGACGGGTGAGTAGATCAGAAGACTTCAGTGACGGCTTTGAGGTACCGCACAGCGGCCGCGCTGCGCGCCATACTCCCACTCACACAGCGGCACTACAGGGTGCAGGGGGGGGGGGGGGTGCTCTGGGCAGCATAAAATCCACATTTTGAGACTGGCTATGTGGTATTTAAGTGCCTAGGCACTAAATCCGAACCCCCGCCAGTATAAATAATTAAAAAAATAGCAGGGGGCGTGGCTTAGCCCTCACAGCTCTCATCGGCGCCATTTTCTCTTCACAGATCTGCAGAGACGCTGGTCCTTCCTCAACACTGCTCTATCAAGTAACAGTGTGCAAAACGGGGGGGGGGGGGGGGGGCACAGTTAATTTGGTTCTGGATTAATGATATGAAAGCGTTAACAGGTCTGAGGCATTATATAAAAAGTTTCAGAACCGGGATAGGCGCCGGGTTGTGAGCTGGCACACTCCCTGTGTTTCTCTGACAGGCTTTACTGTGGGTCTGTCCCCTATATGCCCAGTGTTTGTGGTGTCGGTACTCGTGTGTCGGCATGTCTGAGGCTGAGTGCTCTTCCCAGGAGGAGACTGGATTAGGGAAAGACGACTGTGGGAGTGACCCTGTCGGCACCGCCGACGCCTGATTGGGTAAATCTTTCGAGTGCTTTGAATGCGAATGTGGCTCTATTAAAAAAGAGATTGGATAAGTCTGCGTCTCAGACTCAGGCACGGAAGAAATCCGTGGAGGATGTGTTGTCATAAGTTCAGACCCCCTCGGGGTCACAAAAGCGTTTTTACCCAGATAGCAGATACAGATACCGACACGGACTCGGACTCCAGTGTCGACTATAGTGATGCCAGATTAAATCTGAAACTGGCTAAGAGCATTCAGTACATGATTGTGGCGATAAAAGACGTGTTACATATCACGGAGGATCCTGCTGTTCCTGATACTAGGGTCTGTATGTTTAAGGGAAAGAAACCTGAGGTAACGTTTCCTCCCTCTCATGAACTGAACACGCTGTTTGAAACTTCTTGTCAGGATTCTCCCAAACCTTTTCAGACTCCCAAGAGAATTCTGGTGGCATATCCGTTCCCCTCTGGGGATAGGGAAAAGTGGGAGTCGCCCCCTACTGTGGGCAAAGCTCTATCACGGCTGTCCAAAAAGGTGGCACTTCCGTCTACTGACACGGCAGCCCTAAAGGAACCTGCTTTTCATAAGCAGGAAAATACATTGAAATCCATCTATGTCACTACGGGTACGCTACTCAGACCTGCCATTGCTTCAGTGTGGGTCAGTAGCGCTATTGAAAAGTGGGCAGACAACTTGTCATCGGAGATGGATACCCTGGATAGGGATAGCATTCTTTTGACACTGGGTCATATCAGGGATGCTGCAGCCTACCTTAAGGAAGCTGCGAGGGACATTGGCCTTTTGGGATCAAGGGCCAATGCTATGGCAGTCTCAGCTAGGAGAGCATTGTGGATTCATCAATGGAATGCTGATGCTGACTCTAAGAAGGCTATGGAGTCTCTGCCGTATAAAGGTGGTGTCTTGTTTGGTGACTGCCTTGCTGACCTGGTATCTACGGCTACCGCGGGTAAGTCATCATTTTTACCTTATGTTCCTGCACAACAAAAGAAAACGCACCACTATCAGATGCAGTCCTTTCGGCCCAATAAATACAAAAGAGGAAGTGGGTCTTCCTTCCTTGCTTCTAGAGGAAGAGGAAAGGGAAAAAGGTCACCGGCTGTGGCAGGTTCCCAAGAGCAGAAGTCCTCTCCGGCTTCTACCAAATCCACCGCAGGACGCTGGGACTCCTCTGCAGGAGTCCGCACCATTGGGGGCACGTCTCAGACTCTTCAGTCATTTCTGGGTTCATTCGGCCCTAGACCCATGGGTATTAGAAATAGTGTCCCAAGGGTACAAGCTGGAGTTTCAAGACATTCCCCCTCGACGATTTTTCAAATCCACCTTACCAGTTTCTCTTCCGGACAGGGAGGTGGTATGCGATGCTATACAAAAGCTATGTCAAAATCAAGTCATTGTCACGGTGCCCCCGTCACAACAGGGAGAAGGCTTTTATTCGAGCCTGTTCGTGGTCCCGAAGCCGGACAGCTCAGTCAGACCAATTCTGAACTTAAAATCCCTCAATTTCTATCTAAGAAAATTCAAATTCAAGATGGAGTCTCTCCGAGCAGTGGTCTCCAGTCTGGAGGAAGGGGATTTTATGGTGTCGGTCGACATAAAGGATGCCTACTTACACGTCCCCATATATCCTCCACATCAGGCTTACCTGAGGTTTGCTGTTCAGGATTGTCCTTACCAATTTCAGACGTTGCAGTTTGGTGAAAACCCTCAGAGCCGTGGACAGACCAAAGTTATGGCGGAAATTATGGTTCTCCTGCGCAAGCAAGGAGTCACAATTATTCCATACTTGGACGATCTCCTGATAAAAGCGAGGTCCAAGGAACAGTTACTGCAGAGCATGACGCTCTCCCTGACCATTCTGCAACATGGTTGGCTCCTAAACTTGCCAAAATCACAGTTGGATCCGACGACAAGGCTGTCGTTCTTGGGTATGATTCTGGACACGGAATGACAGGTTTTTCTTCCAGTGGAAAAGGCTCTGGAAATTCAGAACCTGGTCAAACAGATTCTGAAGCCAGCAAGAGTGTCGATTCATCAATGCACTCGGTTGCTAGGGAAGATGGTGGCGGCCTACGAGGCCATTCAGTTTGGCAGATTCCATGCCAGTGTTTCAGTGGGACCTGTTGGACCCCATCTGCACATGCACAGACAGATAATCCTGTCTTCAAAGACCAGAATCTCACTCCTGTGGTGGCTGCACAGCTCTCACCTCCTAGAGGGACGCGGGTTCGGGATCCTGGTGACCACGGATGCGAGTCTCCGAGGCTGGGGTGCAGTCACACGGGGAAAATTTCCAGGGAAAATGGTCAAGCCAGGAAGCTTGTCTACACATAAACATTCTGTAATTAAGGGCCATTTACAACGGCCTTCTACAAGCGGAACATCTTCTTCGCAATCTGCCCGTCTTGATTCAGTCGGACAACATAGCAGTGGCGTACGTAAACCGCCAGGGCGGAACGAAGAGCAGAGCGGCAATGGCAGAAGCCACAAGTTTTCCGCTGGGCGGAAAGGCATGTCAGCGGTCTTCATTCCAGGTGTGGACAACTGGGAAGCAGACTTCCTCAGCAGACACGATCTCCATCCAGGAGAGTGGGGTCTTCATCAAGGGGTCTTTGCAGAAGTGACAAGTCATTGGGGAATTCCTCAAATAGACATGTTGGCGTCTCACCTCAACAAACTTCTGAGATATTGTTCCAGGTCGAGGGACCGTCAAGCAATAGCAGTGGACGCCCTAGTGACACCGTGGGTGTTTCAGTCGGTATGTGTGTTCCCTCCGATTCCACTCATTCCAAAAGTGATAAAGATCATAAGAAGAACAAGGGTTCATGCAATCCTCATTGTTCCAGACT
Organism: Pseudophryne corroboree; assembly: GCF_028390025.1. Lineage (NCBI taxonomy): Eukaryota > Metazoa > Chordata > Amphibia > Anura > Myobatrachidae > Pseudophryne > Pseudophryne corroboree. The sequence continues at coordinate 629,642,370 of NC_086445.1, forward strand.
GGACAAGGAGGGCCTGGTATCCAGATCTTCAGGAATTGCTCATAGGAGATCCCTGGCCTCATCCTCTACGAGATGATCTGTTACAGAAGGGGCCGTGCGTGTACCAAGACTTACCAGGGCTTCGTTTGACGGCTTGGAGGTTGAACGCAGGATCCTAGCCTGAAAGGGTATTCCCGGTGAAGTAATTCCCACACTGCTTCAGGCTAGAAAAGAGGTAACGGCGAAACATTATCACCGTATTTGGAGAAAATGTGTCTTGGTGTGAATCCAAGAAGGCTCCTACGGAAGAATTTCAGCTGGGCCGTTTTCTCCATTTTTTGCAAGCAGGGGTGGATGCGGGCCTAAAGTTAGGTTCAATTAAAGTACAAATTTCGGCCTTATCAATTTTCTTTTAAAAAGAATTGGCTTCCCTTCCGGAAGTTCAGACTTTCGTGAAAGGCGTGCTGCACATCCAACCTCCCTTTGTGCACCCGGTGGCGCCATGGGATCTTAACGTGGTGTTGCAGTTCCTGCACTCTCATTGGTTTGAACCTTTACGTAAGGTAGAGTTGAAATTCGTCACTTGGAAAGTGATCATGCGGTTGGCCTTGGCCTCTGCAAGGCGGGTGTCTGAATTGGCGGCTTTGTCTCACAAGAGCCCCTATTTGATCTTCCATGAAGATAGAGCGGAGTTGAGAACTCGTCAGCAATTTCTGCCAAAAGTGATGTCATCGTTTCACATGAACCAACCTATTGTGGTGCCAGTGGCTACTGACGCCTTAGAGGAATCAAAGTCTCTAGATGTGGGTGGTCAGAGCTTTGAAAATTAATGTAGCCAGAACGGCTCAGATTAGGAAAACGGAGGCTGTTTGTCCTGTATGATCCCAACAAGATTGGGGCTCCTGCTTCCAAGCAGACTATTGCACGCTGGATCTGTAATACGATTCGGCAGGCTCATTCTACGGCTGGATTGCCGTTACCGAAATCGGTGAAGGCCCATTCTACCAGAAAGGTGGGCTCATCCTGGGTGGCTGCCCGGGGGGTCTCGGCATTACAGCTTTGCCGCGCAGCTACTTGGTCAGGTTCAAACACTTTTTTGCAAAGTTTTACAAGTTTGATACACTAGAAAATATATACACAAGTGCTGCGCTTGATGTATGCTTAATAACAATTAATAAAAAGAAAAAAATATTTTTTATATATATAGGTGTCTGCTTAGATCAAATTAAAACACATATGGAACTTGCTGGTAAATTATAAACAAATTTAATTACACATACAATTATAAACAAAAACCATTTAAAAGAAGCTCAAGCACACTGAAAGACGTTTCTAAAATGTCACTTAGTTGAAGTGATTCGTAACAATGTATCCGCAATGCTGCCACATAGACCTTAATTGTGGTCTCTTAGTATCAATGAACTGAATTGCAACAGTTAAAGCCTGCACGAGAAACTTTAACTCCTGTCCTCAGTGCTACTGGCGTCCCAGTGCAGAGGAAATGATGCTGATCATATTTACCCGACCTGCGGGGAGATTCAGGAGAAAACGGAGTACCTTCCAAGCGTCCGCCGCCGGCACTATCGCGGTGCAGATGCTTCTGTCCTGGCGGGCGGATACGGACGCTGCTCTGGAGTGCTGACCTGGTGTTCCGGTAATTCCAAGCGTCCGCCGCCGGCACTAGTGTGGTGCAGATGATTCTGTCCTGGCGGGCGGGTTTGGACGCTGCAGTGGAAGACTGACCAAGTGTACCGGTGCAGGTTCTCAAATTCAAATTCGCCGCTGTAGGGAAAAGTGGCTAGCGGTAATCAGTGCGTCCAGTGCGCACTGATTACCGCTAGCCACTTTTCCCTACAGCGGCGAATTTGAATTTGACAAACAGCCTCAGAGAACCTGCACCGGTACACTTGGTCAGTCTTCCACTGCAGCGTCCTAACCCGCCCGCCAGGACAGAATCATCTGCACCACACTAGTGCCGGCGGCGGACGCTTGGAATTACCGGAACACCAGGTCAGCACTCCAGAGCAGCGTCCGTATCCGCCCGCCAGGACAGAAGCATCTGCACCGCGATAGTGCCGGCGGCGGACGCTTGGAAGGTACTCCGTTTTCTCCTGAATCTCCCCGCAGGTCGGGTAAATATGATCAGCATCATTTCCTCTGCACTGGGACGCCAGTAGCACTGAGGACAGGAGTTAAAGTTTCTCGTGCAGGCTTTAACTGTTGCAATTCAGTTCATTGATACTAAGAGACCACAATTAAGGTCTATGTGGCAGCATTGCGGATACATTGTTACGAATCACTTCAACTAAGTGACATTTTAGAAACGTCTTTCAGTGTGCTTGAGCTTCTTTTAAATGGTTTTTGTTTATAATTGTATGTGTAATTAAATTTGTTTATAATTTACCAGCAAGTTCCATATGTGTTTTAATTTGATCTAAGCAGACACCTATATATATAAAAAATATTTTTTTCTTTTTATTAATTGTTATTAAGCATACATCAAGCGCAGCACTTTTGTGTATATATTTTCTAGTTGGTTGAGGGAATTAGCAGTCCCCCAGTGCTTGCAGCTGCTGTATAGCCATCTTAAATTCAATTTTTATTTGCGCCAGGAGTTAGAGTGGTTAAACACTCTTAATCTTTCTAAGTTTGATACACTGGCTAAGGAAGACCCCTTGTTTGGTCAATTGGTGCTGCAGAGTCATCCGCACTCTCCCGCCCGTTCTTGTGCTTCGGTATAAACCCCATGGTTCTTGAAGTGTCCGCAACATGCTCTAGGACGTAGGAGAAAATAGGATTTTAATACCTACCGGTAAATCCCTTTTTCTCTTAGTCCGTAGAGGATGCTGGGTTCCCGTCCCAGTGGGCGGGGGCCCTGAGCAGCAATAAATAACACCTTGGCTGGCAAACTGACACCATATATAGCCCCAGAGGCTATATAGGTGTATATTAACCCCTGCCAGAAATCTTAAAATTGCGGGAGAAAGCCCGCCGGAAAAGGGGCGGAGCCATCTCCCTCAGCACACTGGCGCCATTTTCCCTCACAGCTCCGCTGGAAGGATCGCTCCCTGGCTCTCCCCTGCAGTCCTGCACTACAGAAAGGGTAAAAAAGAGAGGGGGGGGCACAAATTTAGGCGCAGTATAATATATATGCAGCTATAAGGGGAAACGCACTTTATAGGTGATATCCCTGTGGTATATAGCGCTCTGGTGTGTGCTGGCATACTCTCCCTCTGTCTCCCCAAAGGGCTTTGTGGGGTCCTGTCCTCTGTCAGAGCATTCCCTGTGTGTGTGCTGTGTCGGTACCGCTGTGTCGACATGTATGATGAGGAAAATGATGTGGAGGCAGAGCAAATGCCTGTAAGTGTGTTGTCACCCCCTGAAGGGTCGACACCTGTGTGGATGGACTTATGGAAGGAATTACATGACAGTGTCAGCTCCTTACATAAAAGGTTTGACGACATAGGACAGCCGGCTACTCAGCTTGTGACTGTTCCAGCGTCTCAAATGTCATCAGGGGCTTTAAAACGCCCGCTACCTCAGATGTCGACACGGATACCGACTCCAGTGTCGACGACGATGAGACTAATGTACCCTCCAATAGGTCCACCCGTTACATGATTGAGGCAATGAAAAATGTATTACACATTTCTGATAGTACCCCAGGTACCACAAAAAAGGGTATTATGTTCGGTGAGAAACTCCCAGTAGTTTTTCCTGCATCTGAGGAATTAAATGAGGTGTGTGCGGAAGCCTGGACTTCCCCCGATAAGAAATTGATAATTTCTAAACGGTTATTGGCAGCGTACCCTTTCCCGCCAGAGGATAGGTCACGTTGGGAAACATCCCCTAGGGTAGATAAAGCGCTTACACGTTTATCAAAACAGGTGGCACTACCGTCTCCGGATACGGCCGCCCTAAAGGATCCTGCCGATAGAAAGCAGGAAGCTACCCTAAAAGCTATATATACACACACGGGCATTATATTGCGACCAGCGATTGCATCAGCATGGATGTGCAGTGCTGCTGCCGCGTGGTCAGATTCCCTGTTGGATAATATTGATACCCTGGATAGGGACAATATTTTGCTGACAGTAGAGCATATAAAAGACGCTGTCTTATACATGCGTGATGCACAGAGGGATATTTGCCGGCTGGCATCAAAAATAAAGTGCAATGTCCATTGCCGCCAGAAGGGGGTTATGGACTCGGCAGTGGTCAGGTGATGCCGATTCAAAAAGGCACATGGAAGTTTTGCCTTATAAGGGGGTGGAACTGTTTGGGGATGGTCTTTCAGACCTCGTTTCCACAGCTACGGCTGGGAAATCGACATTTTTGCCACAAGCTACCCCACAGCAAAAGAAAGCACCGTATTAAGTACAGTCCTTTCGGCCCCAAAAACACAAGAGGGCTCGAGGCGCGTCCTTTCTGCCGAGAGGCAAAGGTAGAGGGAAAAAGCTGCAGCATACAGCCAGTTCCCAAGAGCAAAAGTCCTCCCCCGCGTCCGGTAAGTCCACATGACGCTGGGGCTTCACAGGCGGACCCGGGTACGGTGGGGGCCCGTCTCAGAAATTTCAGCACGCAGTGGGCTCTCACAGGTGGATCCCTGGACCCTTCAAGTAGTATCTCAGGGGTACAGGCTGGAATTCGAGACGTCCCCCCCCCCCCCCCCCTTCGTTTTCTAAAATCTGCCTTACCAGCAACTCCCTCTGCCAGGGAGGCAGTGTTGGTGGCTATCCACGGACGGTTCGGTGAGACCCATCTTAAATTTAAAAGCCTTGAACACTTATATCAAAAGGTTCAAGTTCAAGATGGAATCGCTCAGGGCGGTTATTGCGAGCCTTGACGAGGGGGATTACATGGTCTCCCTGGACATCAAGGATGCGTACCTACATGTCCCCATTTACCCCCCTCACTAGGAGTACCTCAGATTTGTGGTACAGGACTGTCACTATCAGTTCCAGACGCTGCCGTTTGGGTTATCCACGGCACCGAGGGTCTTTACCAAGGTAATGGCCGAAATGATGATACTCCTTCGCAAGAAGGGAGTTTTAATTATCCCGTACTTGGACGATCTCCTGATAAAGGCGAGGTCCAAAGAACAGTTGGTAGTGGGGGTAGCACTTTCTCGGGAAGTGCTACAGCAGCACGGCTGGATTCTCAATATTCCAAAGTCACAGCTGGTCCCGACGACACGTCTTCTGTTCCTGGGAATGATTCTGGACACAGACCAGAAAAAAGTTTCTTCCAGTGGAAAAAGCCGAGGAGTTGTCATCTCTAGTCGGAGACCTCCTAAAACCGGGACAGGTGTCGGTACATCAATGCACACGAGTCCTGGGAAAAATGGTAGCTTCGTACGAAGCAATTCCATTCGGAAGGTTCCACGCAAGGACTTTCCAGTGGGACCTGTTGGACAAATGGTCCGGGTCCCATCTCCAGATGCAACAGCGGATAACCCTGTCGGCAAGGACCAGGGTGTCGCTGCTGTGGTGGCTGCAGAGGGCTCATCTACTAGAGGGCCGCAGATTCGGAATACAGGACTGGGTCCTGGTGACCACGGATGCCAGCCTTCGGGGCTGGGGGGCAGTCACACAGGGAAGAAATTTCCAAGGACTGTGGTCAGATCAGGAGATTTCGCTTCACATAAATATTCTGGAGCTAAGGGCCATCTACAATGCCCTAAGCCAAGCAAGGCCCCTGCTTCAGAACCAGTCGGTACTGATCCAATCAGACAACATCACTGCGGTCGCCCATGTAAACAGACAGGGCGGCACAAGAAGCAGGAGGGCAATGGCAGAAGCCACAAGGATTCTCCGATGGGCGGAAAATCATGTGTTAGCACTGACAGCAGTGTTCATTCCGGGAGTGGACAACTGGGAAGCAGACTTCCTCAGCAGGCACGACCTCCACCCGGGAGAATGGGGACTTCATCCAGAAGTCTTCCAAATGCTGGTAAACCGGTGGGAAAGACCACAGGTGGACATGATGGCGTCCCGCCTCAACAAAAAGCTAAAAAGATATTGCGCCAGGTCAAGGGACCCTCAGGCGATCGCTGTGGACGCTCTAGTAACACCGTGGGTGTACCAGTCGATTTATGTTTCCTCCTCTGCCTCTCATTCCCAAGGTACTGAGAATAATACGAAGGCGAGGAGTGAAAACTATACTCGTGGTTCCGGATTGGCCAAGAAGAGCTTGGTACCCGGAACTTCAAGAGATGCTTTCAGAGGACCCTTGGCCTCTGCCGCTCAGACAGGACCTGCTGCAGCAGGGGCCCTGTCTGTTCCAAGTCTTACCGCGGCTGCGTTTGACGGCATGGCGGTTGAACACCGGATCCTGAAGGAAAAGGGTATTCCGGAGGAAGTCATTCCTACCCTGATCAAAGCCAGGAAGGATGTCACCGCAAACCATTATCACCGCATTTGGCGAAAATATGTTGCTTGGTGTGAGGCCAGGAAGGCCCCAACGGAGGAATTTCAACTGGGTCGATTCCTGCATTTCCTGCAAACAGGGGTGACATTGGGCCTCAAATTGGGGTCCATTAAGGTCCAGATTTCGGCCCTGTCGATTTTCTTCCAGAAAGAACTGGCTTCCCTGCCTGAAGTTCAGACTTTTGTCAAGGGAGTTCTGCATATTCAGCCTCCTTTTGTGCCCCCAGTGGCACCTTGGGATCTCAATGTGGTTTTGGAGTTCCTGAAATCACATTGGTTTAAACCACTTAAGACTGTGGATGTGAAATATCTCACGTGGAAAGTGGTCATGCTGTTGGCCCTGGCTTCGGCCAGGCGTGTCAGAATTGGCGGCTTTGTCCTATAAAAGCCCTTATCTGATTTTCCATATGGATAGGGCAGAATGGAGGACTCGTCCTCAGTTTCTCCCGAAGGTGGTATCAGCGTTTCACTTGAACCAGCCTATTGTGGTGCCTGCGGCTACTGGGAACTTGGAGGATTCCAAGTTACTGGACGTAGTCAGAGCCCTGAAAATTTATGTTTCCAGGACGGCTGGAGTCGGGAAAACGGACTCGCTGTTTATCCTGTATGCACCCAACAAACTGGGTGCTCCTGCTTCTAAGCAGACTATTGCGCGCTGGATTTGTAGCACTATTCAGCTGGCGCATTCTGCGGTAGGACTACCGCAGCCTAAATCTGTAAAAGCCCATTCCACAAGGAAGGTGGGCTCATCTTGGGCGGCTGCCCGAGGGGTCTCTGCTTTACAACTTTGCCGAGCTGCTACTTGGTCAGGGGCAAACACGTTTGCAAAATTCTACAAATTTGATACCCTGGCTGAGGAGGACCTGGAGTTCTCTCATTCGGTGTTGCAGAGTCGTCCGCACTCTCCAGCCCGTTTGGGAGCTTTGGTATAATCCCCATGGTCCTTACGAAGTTCCCAGCATCCACTAGGACGTCAGCGAAAATAAGAATTTACTCACCGGTAATTCTATTTCTCGTAGTCCGTAGTGGATGCTGGGCGCCCATCCCAAGTGCGGATTGTCTGCAATACTTGTAAATAGTTATTGTTACACAAATCGGGTTATTATTGCGAGCCATCTGTTCAGAGGCTCCTTTTGTTATCATACTGTTAACCGGGGTTCCTATCACGAGTTATACGGTGTGATTGGTGTGGCTGGTATGAGTCTTACCCGGGATTCAAAATTCTTCCTTATTGTGTCAGCTCTTCCGGGCACAGTGTCCTAACTGAGGCTTGGAGGAGGGTCATAGGGGGAGGAGCCAGTGCACACCAGATAGTCCTAATTCTTTCTTTAGATGTGCCCAGTCTCCTGCGGAGCCGTCTATTCCCCATGGTCCTTACGGAGTTCCCAGCATCCACTACGGACTACGAGAAATAGAATTACCGGTGAGTAAATTCTTATTATTTTTTTTACAGTCTGCAACATTGCCTGCCGGGCGTGTCCATACTGGTCCTTCTTTCCAGTCCTTTCGGGCCCTGCAGTCCTTTCGTGGCAGAGGTGCCGCTACACAGAATAGAGGTGGCAGATGTAGGGGCTGGACACAAACGATAGCCCGTCGTCCAGAGACCAAGCCCGATGAAAAACAGGTGGCATGACGGTCTCCCGTCCCACCTGGGGGTTCCACAGGTGGGCGGTCATCTTTTATTTATTTATTTCATCACATTTGGGAACAGACCACCACAGACACCTGGATTCACCGTTTGGTAACTACAGGATACAGAATAGTTTTTCCACCGACTAGATTTATTTTATTTATTTATTATTTTTACAAGTCTGCCGGCCTCTCAGGATAAGTCAATAGTTCTGAAAGCGGCGATTCAGTCCCTCTTTCTATCCAAGGTGTTGCTCCTAGTTCCTCTACACCAGAGGTCGGGGGTTCTACTCCAACCATTGTTCTACCAAAACCAGACTGATCAGTCAGACCGATTCTGAACTTGGTCTTTGAACCAATATCTAACATGTTATCGTTTCAAGATGGAATCGATTCAGTCGGTCATTGCGAACCTGGAACGAGTGGAGTTCTTAGTGTCCATGGACATCAAGGATGCGTATCTTCACATCCCCATATGGGAACCGCAGCGGCATTTCCTGTGATTTGCAAATTTACAGGAACATTATCAGTTCCGAGCTCTGCCATTTGGGTTATCTTCAGCACCTCAAGAAAGCAAGTTGCCCATAAATGAATTAGAGCTCAGAGCGATTTACAACGCCCTGCTGGAAGCAGCTCACCTTTTTGTTTTCGGCCAGTCCGAGTACAATCAGACAATGGGACGGCGGACGCCTACACCAATAGACAAGTCGGTACTCCAAGTCGCATGGCGATGCGAGAGGTATCTGATTCTACTATGTACTGAAAGACAACAAGTAATCCTTTCCACGGTGTTCATTCCAGGAGTGGACAACTGGGAGGTGAATTATCTCCACCGCCAGGATATTCATCCGGGAGAATGGGCGCTACATCCAGAAGTTTTCCAGGCCCTTGTCCAAAGGTGGGGGTGCCCTCAAATAGACCTCATGGCATCACGACTGAATACCCTACTTCCGAGATGTGTCAAGAACAAGCAATCCTGTGGCAGAGGCAGTGGACGCCCTTACGGTCCCCTGGCTCTACGATCTGGTATACATCTTTCCACCATTTCCTCTTCTGCCTTGAGTGCTCAAACAAATAAAACAAGAGTCTGTCAGGGTCATTCTGGTGGCGCTCGATTGGCCTCACAGAAGCTGGTTCTCAGATCTTCAACTACTTCTGGCAGATGTGCCTTGGACACTTCCACTCCAGCTGGATCTTCTCAAACAAGGTCCATTTCTACACCCCAATTTAGCGCGTCTGCGTTTAACGGGGTGGCTGTTGAAGCCGCTATTTTGAGAAGCAGAGGTATCCCAGAATTGGTCATTCCCACTATGTTACAGGCCAGGAAACCTGTTACGGCTGCCCATTATTCCCGCATATGGAAGTCTTGCATATCATGGTGTGAAGGTCTTGGTTTTCCATCCAGACATTTCAGTCTCTCCCATCTTTTACTGTTCCTTCAGAAAGGCTTGGACGCGAGTCTCTGCTCTTTGAAGGTGCAGATCTCCACCCTTTCTATTTTCATTCGCCGCAGACTAGCAATACTGCCTGAAGTGCAAACCTTTTCTTCAGGGAGCGCTCAGATTTCAACCACCTTTTGTCCCACCTACAGCTTCTTGAGACCTTAACTTTGTTGCTTTTTCTTCAATCTTCCATGTTCGAACTGCTGGAAGACGTGAATATTAAATATCTTACTTGGAAGATTGCTTTCCTGTTGGTGCTGACTTCAGCTCGTAGGGTATCTGCATTGGGAGCGCTTTCGTGTAAACCTCCATACCTTGTTTTCCATGAGGACAGGGCTGAGCTTCGTACCCAATCCAATCCACTTTCTTGGTGTCTGCATTCCACATTAATCAGCCTATCGTGGTTCCGGCATGAATCTGGCGAAAGCTCTATTCTGGACGTTGTCAGAGCCTTATGCATCTATCGACCGTACGGCCTCCTTGCGAAAGTCCGATACAACGTTGTACAAAATGAACAAAGTAAGGAGAGGTTGGCCGGCCTCTAAACAGACCTTAGCTCGCTGGATTAGCACTGCTGTCCGTCAGGCGTATCTTGGCAATGATAACCACCTCTGGCGTCCATTTTACCACATTCCACCAGGTTGGTAGGAACCTCCTTGGCTGCACGTTGTGCTTCAACACTACAACTTTGCTGTGCGGCAACTTGATCCTCTGTTAATACCTTTATAAAATTCTTAAGGTTTGACACGATCGCAGCTTTGGCCTCTCGTTTTGCAGGTTCCTCAGCGCTCTCCCACCAGTGAGGGAACCTTTGGGATATCCCCTATGTAATCTGCCAGTGTCCCCTAGTGGATGATAGAGAAAAGAGTATTTTTGGTACCTACCGGTAAATCCTTTTCTCTGATTCCACAGGGGACACTGGACGCCCACCTCTGCATTGTTTACCTGCTTTTTGTAGATGACCTGTTGCTCTGTTATGTTCTGTCTTTTTTGTGTGAGTTCATCTAATGGCTTGTTCCTCCTCCTTTCCATCCCCTCTTGGTCTACATTTTCCTAACTGGGGATGATGGGTAGTTGAGGGGGAGGAGCTTCACACGTCTAAATTTTAGTAAGTGTCAGCTCACCACTAGCCACGCCTCAATACCCCTGTGTAATCTGCCAGTGTTCCCTGTGGAATCAGAGAAAAGTATTTACCGGTAGGTACCAAACCCCCCCCCCCTCCCCCCCCCCTTCTTTTTTTTTTTTTTTATTTTTATTTTTTTATGTGCAACACTGGCTCGCCCTGCCTCCAAATGGCTGTGCTTTAGAGAACAGAGTACAGATCCTATGCATTAGCCGATCTCTAACATCAGAGTAATACACAAACCATCGGGTTTGCATACTTCTCTGAATCAGGCCCATGGTTCAAAAACTAACTTTCTCATCTTAAATTTCTCAAACTGGGTCTATTCAGGAGAACAGTAGGGATGGAATGTAGGCACCATAGTACGTTTGCATGGCCTCATCAGACCAGCTCTAATCTGAAGTTTATGATGCCTTTTGGATTTGAAGTTTAACCCTCCTGATAAAATGTACTGTGTGATCAAACGGAACCACTTTAAACAGAAAACAGACTCCTTTATACACTCCTATGGTCCTACCAATTCCCAATCTATTGTAGTTACTGTGGGCGCAATTGTGCCTTTCTAAATGTGACTGAAAAGAAACCCCCTAGCAATAGGTAGTGTTCCACAGACCCTGGCATGCAGGAGGGCTGTGATTGCCCAGAAATGCCTGTTTAAAATAACAAGGTATGTCTGCTTCTGCTATGCCTAGGAATACGGTGTTTCAGCCAAATATACAGTATATGCCGTGTTGTCCATAGTACAGGGCCCGTCAGGTTTGTTGATCCGACCTAACAATTTGCCACGTTATGGTTAAAAAAGTCGACCTGATTAAATCCGTTTTTTTGCAATAGATCTCAGGTTATGGAATCAGTCCAACTAAATTATTTTTAAGCGATATGTTAATGTCTGAGTTTGTCTCTGCAGGAGCCAAGTGGTTCTCCCACCACGAAACGTCCACGTGGGCGCCCTAAAGGCAGTACAAAGAAAGGCAACCTCGACAAGGAAACCTCAAATAGCAAGGTGAGTGTTAGGGAGGCCAATCCTGGGATTCGGAATTGAAAAATGCTCAATCCCGGAATTCCAAAGATCCCGGGTTTGAACTGTCCTTCAATTTAGACCCCCATTTCAATCTCCGAATAAAAAACCCAACAAAAATACATACTATAGACTGAAGGGGTCCCCAAATTCGAGAGGCAGTCAGCAGTAGCACAGTGACAGCACGGCAGCAGAGCCGCTGTTGTGTCAGGAGGGCAGGCGCACTGAAGTACACGGCAGGCTCGGCTAGGGCTGCGCAGCGTGATCTCGCAGGCGTCACGCCGTGCATGGCAATACATCCGGTGCCAGGCAGCGTCTGAGGCTGAGCCCAAGTGCTAGTGCTCGGCAGTGCTGCCTGGCCAATACAAAAACAATGCGCATGTGCACCCTAACCCTGTGAATCCCGGGATTGGAGCTTTCAATCCCAGGATTCAAATCCCGGCATTTTTGGCCTCAAATCCCGGGATTGGCCACCCTAGTGAGTGTAGATAAGCTTGGCTGCATCAATTTGAGATTTCATTTTTAGATTATTTGTTTGCTTTCCCTGGCATACATAAGCTCAAAGTACAGTACTAAAAGTTGTGTATGGTGGTGTTTTAAAAAAAAAAAAAAAAAAAAAATTATGATATAAAATGAACCAGTCATGAAGATAACCTTGCAACTACATGTAGTTCTTGCCCTCTTCCTTAACCATCCCTGCAATTCATTGAGCCTACATGTAAATCATTTGATTGAACAGAGGTTAGTAAAAGACTTCAATTCCTTTGCTATGGAGGATGTGTGACTCCTGTGTATACCTTTAAAACTGCGGATGACTAGTCCCACTAGTTAAGCCTCACCAACACTAGTGCTTTTCCCAAGACAGGTTTTTGGATAGATTTTGGCGACAGAGTATGTGTTCCCAGCACTTTTTATTACAGTGGAACCACTGAGTCAAACGTGTTATGGGGGTCAAGCCAACATTTTTCCACTTGCCCTAGGGCAGTTGGTACCAGAGCTGACTTCCTCTGGGGAATGGGGCCCACAAAATGACAATCCTGCCCCCACAGGGTATAACGAGCCCCAGTGCCAATAGCACTAATAAGCCCTACACACTGGGCGATTTGACTGCAAGATATGAACGATCTCGTTCATTAATGAACGAGAACATTCATATCGTGCAGTGTGGAGGCACCAGCGATGAATGATGCGCGGCCCCGTGCTCGTGCATCGCTGGTGCCCTGTCGGCTGTGCATGCAGGCCAATATGGACGATCTCGTCCATATTTGACTGCACTTCTATGGAGCCGAGGGGGGGGGTTGTGAAGAAACTTCACTGCCCCCCGCCGCCGGGTCGGGCAGCTCGGCGGCGGATCGCCAAATGTGTAGGGCCCGTTAGTCTTTTCTCCGTGTCCTCAGGAGCAATGGGTACAAAAATGAGTATATTACATTCTTTACAGGTGGACTACTGGTCCCAGCAAGGCTGCCAGAGCATGACACAAATGATGGCATGCTTAGGTATTAAAGACTTGCTGGCACCTGTAGTCAATAGTGGAGGAAGAAAATATATATTAAAATAAAAGGGCATGCTTACTGTAGTACAAAGTCCTTGATAAAAAAAACAGACCTTTATTACTCTATTCTATCCAATGGGATAGGCTCTCATTTCAGTGCATTTTACTAGTATCTGTGAGTTGGTCCATTTGCTACTCTCCCCCCCCCCCCCCCCTCCCTATAATAAAAAAATAAAATTATATATATATATATATATATATATATATATATATATATATATATATATATATATATATATATATATATATATATATATATATATATATATATATATAATTTTTTTTATTTTATTTTTTTCTCCTGCTGCGGGGTACACTGGGCTCCACAAGGATGGACAATGGGGTGTAGAGTAGGATCTTGATCCCGAGGGCACCAACGGGCTCAAAATCTTTGACTGTTCCCCAGTGATCGCGCTGATCCAAAAAAGTGGGTCCCAGGGACCCCTCACTTTTTAAAATTGGGTTCCTACCGGTTTTTCTCTTACGTCCTAGAGGATGCTGGGTATTCCATAAGGACCATGGGGTATAGACGGGCTCCGCAGGAGACAAGGGCACTCTAAAGACTTTAGAATGGGTGTGCACTGGCTCCTCCCTCTATGCCCCTCCTCCAGACCTCAGTTAGATCCTGTTCCCAGAGGAGACTGGGTGCACTGCAGGGGAGCTCTCCTGAGTTTCTCTGAAAAATACTTTTTGTTAGGTTTTTTATTTTCAGGGAGCACTGCTGGCAACAGGCTCCCTGCATTGTGGGACTGAGGGGAGAGAAGCAGACCTACTTAGATAGGCTCTGCTTCTTAGGCTACTGGACACCATTAGCTCCAGAGGGTCGGAACGCAGGTCTCACCCTCGCCGTTCGTCCCGGAGCCGCGCCGCCGTTCTCCTCAGAGCCGGAAGACAGAAGCCGGGTGAGTATTAAGAAGAAAATAAGACTTCAAAGGCGGCAGCAGACTTCAGATCTTCACTGAGGTAACGCTGCACGCCATTGCTCCCACACATACACATACACATACACACACACACACACACACACACACACACACACACACACACACACACACACGGCACTGTAAGGGTGCAGGGCACAGGGGGGGGTGCCCTGGGCAGCAATATAAACCTCAAGGGACACTGGCAGATAGTTTAGATACTGCAGAGGCGGTATAGTGGAAAACCCCCGCCAGTATAAATAATTTGAGCGGGACCAAAGCCAGCCGGTGAGGGGGCGGAGCTTGATCCTCCAGCAGGATTCTTCGCTGGGCGGAAAATCACGTAAGCGCTCTGTCAGCAGTCTTCATTCCGGGAGTGGACAACTGGGAAGCAGACTTCCTCAGCAGACACGATCTCCATCCAGGAAAGTGGGGACTTCATCAGGAAGTTTTTGCAGAGAAGTCTTTGGGGACTTCCTCAAGTAGACATGATGGCGTCACGCCTCAACAAGAAGCTTCAGAGGTATTGTGCCAGGTCAAGGGACCCTCAGGCAGTAGCGGTGGACGCCCTGGTGACACCATGGATGTTTGAGTCGGTCTATGTGTTCCCTCCTCTTCCTCTCATCTCAAAAATATTGAGAATCATAAGACGAAAAAGAGTGCAGACAATACTCATTGTTCCAGATTGGCCTCGAAGGGCCTGGTATTCGGATCTTTGGGAGATGCTCACAGAAGATCCATGGCCTCTTCCTCTCAGGGAGGACCTGTTGCAGCAGGGGCTCTGCGTGTTCCAAGACTTACCGCGGTTACGTTTGACGGCATGGCGGTTGAACACCGAATCGTAGCTGGGAAAGGTATTCCGGAAGAAGTCATCCCTACGCTGATAAAGGTTAGTAAGGAGGTGACAGCGAAAACATTATCACCATATCTGGAGGAAGTATGTATCTTGGTGTGAAGCCAAGAATGCTCCTACGGAAGACTTCCACCTGGGCCGTTTTCTCCACTTTCTACAGACAGGAGTGGATATGGGCCTGAAGTTAGGGCCAAAATCTGTACCTTAATGGAGCCCATCTATATTCTTTCAGATGGAATTGGCTTCTCTCCCAGAAGTCCAGACTTTTGTAAAGGGAGTGCTGCACATCCAGCCTCCTTTTGTGCCCCCAGTGGCACCATGGGACCTTAACGTGTTACGGTTCCTAAAATCTCACTGGTTTGAACCTTTTCAAACGGTTGAATTAAAATGTCTCACTTGGAAGGTGGTCATGTTGTTGGCCTTGGCATCTGCAAGGCGGGTGTCCGAATTGGCGGCTTTGTCTCACAAAAGCCCCTATCTGATTTTCCATGTGGATAGAACAGAGTTGAGGACTTGTCCTCAATTTTTGCCTAAGGTGGTTTCATATGAACCAACCTATTGTGGTGCCGGTGGCTACGGGAGACTTGGAGGATTCCAAGTCCCTGGATGTAGTCAGGGCTTTAAAAATTTATGTAGCCAGGACGGCTCGGGTTAGGAAAACAGAGGCACTGTTTGTCCTGTATGCAGCCAACAAGGTTGGCGCTCCTGCTTCTAAGCAGACTATTGCTCGCTGGATCTGTAACACGATTCAGCGGGCTCATTCTACGGCTGGATTGCTGTTACCAAACTTCCTTACGGAGTCCCCAGCATCCTCTACGGACTAGGAGAAAAAGATTTACCGGTAGGTTTAAAATCTTTTCTCTGACGTCCTTGTGGATGCTGGGAACTCCGTAAGGACCATGGGGAACAGCGGCTCCGCAGGAGACTGGGCACAAAAGTAAAGCTTTAGGACTACCTGGTGTGCACTGGCTCCTCCCCCTATGACCCTCCTCCAAGCCTCAGTTAGATTTTTGTGCCCGGCCGAGAAGGGTGCACACTAGGGGCTCTCCTGAGCTTCTTAGTGAAAGTTTAGTTTTAGGTTTTTTATTTTCAGTGAGACCTGCTGGCAACAGGCTCACTGCATCGAGGGACTAAGGGGAGAAGAAGCGAACTCACCTGCGTGCAGAGTGGATTGGGCTTCTTAGGCTACTGGACACCATTAGCTCCAGAGGGACCGAACACAGGCCCAGCCTCTGAGCTCGGTCCCAGAGCCGCGCCGCCGGCCCCCTTACAGAGCCAGAAGCAAGAAGAGGTCCGGAAAAATCGGCGGCAGAAGACATCAGTCTTCAACAAGGTAGCGCACAGCACTGCAGCTGTGCGCCATTGTTACTCAGGCACACTTCACACTTCGGTCACTGAGGGTGCAGGGCGCTAGGGGGGGGGCGCCCTGAGCAGCAATGTAAACACCTTGGCTGGCATAAATACACCACATATAACCCCCAGGGCTATATGGATGTATTTTAACCCCTGCCAGAACTCTCCAAAAAGCGGGAGAAAAGGCCGCCGAGAAGGGGGCGGAGCCTATCTCCTCAGAACACGGGCGCCATTTTCCATCACAGCTCCGCTGGAAGGACGTCTCCCTGACTCTCCCCTGCAGTCCTGCACTACAGAAAAGGGTAAAAAAGAGAGGGGCACTAATTAGGCGCAGTATAACAATACAGCAGCTATAAGGGGAAAAACACTTATGTGTATGTATGTATATCGCGCTCTGGTGTGTGCTGGCATACTCTCCCTCTGTCTCCCCAAAGGGCTAGTGGGGTCCTGTCCTCTATCAAAGCATTCCCTGTGTGTGTGCTGTGTGTCGGTACGTTGTGTCGACATGTATGAGGAGGAAAGTGAGGTGGAGGCGGAGCAATTGCCTGTAACAGAGATGTCACCCCCTAGGGAGTCGACATCTGAGTGGATGAGCTTATGGAAGGAATTATGTGAGTCAGCTCTTTACAAAAGATTGATGACATGAGACAGCCGGCGACTCAGCCTGTGCCTGTCCAGGTGTCTCAAAAGCCATCAGGGGCTCTAAAACGCCCGTTACCGCAGATGGCAGATACAGACGCCGACACGGATACTGACTCCAGTGTCGACGATTAAGAGACGAATGTGACTTCCAGTAGGGCCACACGTTACATGATTGAGGCTATGGAAATTGTTTTTACACATTTCTGATACCAGTACCACTAAAAAGGGTATTATGTTGGGTGAGAAAAAACTGCCTGTAGTTTTTCCTGCATCTGAGGAATTAAATGAAGTGTGTGATGATGCGTGGGTTTCCCCCGATAAAACTGTTAATTCCTAAAAAAGTTATTAGCATCATACCCCTTCCCGCCAGAGGATAGGGCACGTTGGGAAACACCCCCTAGGGTGAATAAAGCGCTCACACGCTTGTCTAAACAGGTGGCACTACCGTCCCCGGATACGGCCGCCCTTAAGGAACCTGCTGACAGAAAGCAGTAAAATATCCTAAAATGTATATACACTCACACGGGTGTGATACTGCGACCAGCAATCGCCTCAGCCTGGATGTGCAGTGCTGGGGTGGCTTGGTCGGATTCCCTGACTGACAATATTGATACCCTAGATAGGGACAGTATATTACTGACTATAGAGCATTTAAAAGATGCATTTCTATATATGCGTGATGCACAGAGGGATATTTGCCGACTGGCATCAAGAGTAAGTGCGCTGTCCATTTCTGCCAGAAGAGGGTTATGGACAAGACAGTGGTCAGGTGATGCTGATTCCAAAAGGCATATGGAAGTATCGCCTTATAAAAGGGAGGAGTTATTTGGGGTAGGTCTAACAGACCTGGTGGCCACGGCAACGGCTGGAAAATCCACATTTTTACCCCAGGTAGCCTCTCAACATAAGAAGATGCCGTATTATCAGGCGCAGTCCTTTGGGTCCCATAAGGGCAAGCGGGCAAAAGGCTCCTCATTTCTGCCCCGTGGCAGAGGGAGAGTAAAAAGGCTGCAGCAAACGGCCAGTTCCCAGGAACAGAAGCCCCCTCCCGTTTTCTGCCAAGTCCTGAGCATGACGCTGGGGCTTTACAAGCGGACTCAGGCACGGTGGGGGCCCGTCTCAAAAATTTCAGCGTGCAGTGGGCTCACTCACAGGGGACCCCTGGATCCTTCAGGTGGTATCTCAGGGGTACAAATTGGAATTCGAGACGTCTCCCGTTCGCCGTTTTCCTAAAGTCTGCTTTACTGACGTCTCCCTCCGACAGGGAGGCGGTATGGGAAGCCATTCACAAGCTGTATTCCCAGCAGGTGATAATCAAGGTACCCCTCCTACAACAGGGAAAGGGGTATTATTCCACGCTGTTTGTGGTACCGAAGCCGGACGGCTCGGTGAGACCTAATTTAAATCTGAAATCCTTGAACACTTACATACAAAGGTTTAAATTCAAGATGGAGTCACTCAGAGCGGTGATGGCAAACCTGGAAGAAGGGGATTATATGGTGTCTCTGGACATCAAGGATGCTTATCTCCATGTCCCAATTTACCCTTCTCACCAAGGGTACCTCAGGTTTGTGGTACAGAACTGTCACTATCGGTTTCAGACGCTGCCGTTTAGTTTGTCCACGGCACCCCGGGTCTTTACCAAAGTAATGGCCGAAATGATGATACTCCTTCGAAGGAAGGGAGTTTTAATTATCCCTTACTTGGACGATCTCCGGATAAGGGCAAGATCCAGGGAACGGTTGGTAGTCGGGGTAGCACTATCTCAAGTAGTGTTGCGGCAGCACGGTTGGATTCTTAATATTCCAAAATCGCAGCTGATCCCGACGACACGTCTTCTATTCCTAAGGATGATCCTGGACACAGTCCAGAAAAAGGTGTTTCTCCAGGAGGAGAAAGCCAGGGAGTTATCCGAACTAGTCAGAAACCTCCTAAAACCAGGCCAAGTGTCAGTGCAGCAGTGCACAAGGGTCCTGGGAAAAATGGTGGCTTCCTACGAAGCAATTCCATTCGGCAGATTCCACACAAGAACTTTCCAGTGGGACCTGCTGGAAAAGTGGTCCGGATCGCATCTTCAGATGCATCAGCGGATAACCCTGTCACCAAAGACAAGGGTGTCTCTCCTGTGGTGGTTGCAGAGTGCTCATCTTCTAGAGGGCGCAGATTCGGCATTCAGGACTGGGTCCTGGTGACCACGGATGCCAGACTACGAGGCTGGGGAGCAGTCACACAGGGAAGAAATTTCCAGGGCTTGTGGTCAAGCCTGGAGACATCACTTCACATAAATATCTTGGAGCTAAGGGCCATTTACAATGCCCTAAGCCAAGCAAGACCTCTGCTTCAGGGTCAGCCGGTGCTGATCCAGTCGGACAACATCACGGCAGTCGCCCACGTAGAGAAGCTGCAAGGATTTTTCGCTGGGCGGAAAATCATGTGATAGCGTTGTCAGCAGTGTTCATTCCGGGAGTGGACAACTGGGAAACAGACTTCCTCAGCAGAAGTCTTCCACATGATTGTAAACCGTTGGGAAAAACCAAAGGTGGACATGATGGCGTCCCGCCTGAACAAATAATTGGACAGGTATTGCGCCAGGTCAAGAGACCCTCAGGCAATAGCTGTGGACGCTCTGGTAACACCGTGGGTGTACCAGTCAGTGTATGGGTTCCCTCCTCTTCCTCTCTTACCAAAAGTATTGAGGATTATAAGACGGAGGGGAGTAAGAACTATACTCGTGGCTCCGGATTGGCCAAGAAGGACTTGGTACCCGGAACTTCAAGAGATGCTCACGGAGGACCCGTGGCCTCTACCTCTAAGAAGGGACCTGCTCCATCAAGGACCCTATCTATTCCAAGACTTACCGCGGCTGCGTTTGACGGCAGGGCGGTTAAACACCGGATCCTGAAGGAAAAAGGCATTCCGGATGAAGTCATCCCTACCCTGATCAAAGCCAGGAAGGATGTAACCGCAAAGCATTATCACCGCATTAGGCGAAAATATGTTGCGTGGTGCGAGGCCAGTAAGGCCCCGATGGAGGAATTTCAACTAGGTCGATTCCTGCATTTCCTGCAAACAGTGTCTATGGGCCTAAAATTGGGGTCCATTAAGGTTCAAATTTCAGCCCTGTCAATTTTCTTCCAGAAAGAACTAGCTTCAGTTCCTGAAGTTCAGACGTTTGTAAAAGGGGTACTGCATATACAGCCTCCTTTTGTGCCACCAGTGGCACCTTGGGATCTCAATTTAGTTTTGGGGTTCCTAAAGTCACAATGGTTTGAACCACTTGAATCTGTGGAGTTAAAATATCTCACATGGAAAGTGGTCATGCTGTTGGCCCTGGCCTAGGCCAGGCGTGTGTCAGAATTGGCGGCTTTATCCTGTAAAAGCCCTTATCTGATCTTCCATTCAGACAGGGCGGAATTGAGGACTCGTCCTCATTTTCTCCCTAAGGTGGTTTCAGCGTTTCATCTGGACCAACCTATTGTGGTACCTGCGGCTACTAGTGACTTGGAGGACTCCAAGTTGTTGGACATAGTCAGGGCCCTGAAAATGTTTCCAGGACGGCTGGAGTCAGAAAATCTGACTTGCTGTTTATCCTGTATGCACCCAACAAGCTGGGTGCTCCTGCTTCTAAGCAGACTATTGCTCGTTGGATTTGTAATACAATTCAGCTTGCACATTCTGTGGCAGGCCTGCCACAGCCAAAATCTGTAAAAGCCCATTCCACAAGGAAGGTGGGCTCATCTTGGGCGGCTGCCCGAGGGGTCTCGGCTTTACAACTTTGCCGAGCAGCTATTCGGTCAGGGGCAAACACGTTTGCTAAATTCTACAAATTTTGATACTCTGGCTGAGGAGGACCTGGAGTTCTCTCATTCAGTGCTGCAGAGTCATCCGCACTCTCCCGCCCGTTTGGGAGCTTTGGTATAATCCCCATGGTCCTTACGGAGTTCCCAGCATCCACTAGGACGTCAGAGAAAATAAGAATTTACTTACCGATAATTCTATTTCTCATAGTCCGTAGTGGATGCTGGGCGCCCATCCCAAGTGCGGATTGTCTGCAATACTTGTACATAGTTATTAACTAAATCGGGTTATTGTTGTTGTGAGCCATCTATCCAGAGGCTCCTCTGTTATCATGCTGTTAACTGGGTTCAGATCACAGGTTGTACGGTGTGGCTGGTATGAGTCTTACCCGGGATTCATAAATCCTTCCTTATTGTGTACGCTCGTCCGGGCACAGTATCCTAACTGGGGCTTGGAGGAGGGTCATAGGGGGAGGAGCCAGTGCACACCATGTAGTCCTAAAGCTTTACTTTTGTGCCCAGTCTCCTGCGGAGCCGCTGTTCCCCATGGTCCTTACGGAGTTCCCAGCATCCACTACGGACTACGAGAAATAGAATTATCGGTAAGTAAATTCTTTTTTTTTTCTGGGTCCCATCGGAATGAAGGTTCATATTAATCTTAATCTTGTTTGGACACTACAAAAGTGTTGCAAGGTGGGGGGATGGGGTGACGATGCTGCTGGGCTGTGTAGCATGCAGGACACCCTGCACCAGAGGTGTAACTAGACATTTTGGTGCCCTTAGGCAGAAAGTGAATTGGTGTTCCACCTCCCAGACTGGGAAACACAGGCAGTGCGCGCCTAAGGCGCGTTGCAAAATTTTAGAGGCATGGCTTCATGGGGAAGGGGCGTTACCACATAATAGTGCCAATTCGCATTACACCACACAGTAGTGCCGCTTATACACATTGCACCAGGTAGAACCTCCTATGCACACTGCGCCAGGTATAGCACTTTATACATATTGTGCCAGAGAGCACGTTATACACTTTGCTCCAGGTTCAGCACGTTATACACTTTACTCCAGGTAGAGCACATTATAAACATTGCACCAGGTAGAACAGTTACACACATTGTGCCAGGTAGAGCACGTTACACACATTGTGCCAGGTAGAGCACGTTACACACATTGTAGCCAGGTAGAGCACGTTACACACATTGTAGCCAGGTAGAGCACGTTACACACATTGTAGCCAGGTAGAGCACGTTACACACATTGTAGCCAGGCAGAGCACGTTACACACATTGTAGCCAGGCAGAGCACGTTACACACATTGTAGCCAGGCAGAGCACGTTACACACATTGTAGCCAGGCAGAGCACGTTACACACATTGTAGCCAGGCAGAGCACGTTACACACATTGTAGCCAGGCAGAGCACGTTACACACATTGTAGCCAGGCAGAGCACGTTACACACATTGTAGCCACCATCTCGGACTCCCAGTTGTCGTCCCCAGACATAGTGATTGCGGGTGTCAGTGGAGGGGGTGTCTACAGTGATCGTGTATGTCAGCGAGGGAAGGGGGTGCCCACAGTCATCTCAGATGTCAGTGGAGGGGGTGATCGTGGGTGTCAGTGGGGGTGCCGAGGGGAAGAGTGATGACTGACATGTAGTGCAGCAGCTGTTGTCCTCTTCCTGCTCTGGTGCTGCAGCGATAGCCACTGAGCCCAGTGTGACAGATGTAGGAGCCCGCTCTAAACCCCCCACCCCGCACATATAAAGCAACCAGCTCTCCTCTCCCCCCACACAACACAGTCAGTCACCGGCGCTCACTAACCCCTTCCCCGCAGCACATACATGGGCACCAGCTCTCAGCCCTGACATCCCCTGCCGGAAGAGCACATATGGTCTCCGGCGCTCCCTCCCCCTCCCCAAGCATATTATCACCAGCGCTCCCCCGCAGCACATACAATCACTAGTGCCCATTCACCCCGCAGCACAGTAAGTCACCAGCGCTCCCCCCGCAGCACATACAATCACTAGTGCCCGTTCACCCCGCAGCACAGTCACTAGCGCTCCCCCCGCCGCACATGCACATACCTGCCAGCCTCACTGGGAGTCTTGCATAATGTTCCAGGGAGCTGCGCGATCATGGCGGGACCCTGTGAACGAAGCCACTGCACGTGAACAGGAGAGGAGCGGTAAGGCTCCACCTCCTATTTAAATCCAGAATACAGCAATCACTCTGATTTGCTGCTGCAGAGCGCGTCCCTGGGGACCCTCCCATTTTTGAAAACTGAGTCACCGGACTATAAAAGTGGGTAAAATACGCGCTATAGCGCGTTTTTGCGATCACTGTTCCCAAGATGCATAGCGCCGCCTCCTCTATAACCCTGCCTCCCTGCACAGGAGCTCAGTTTTGTAGTTGGTGCTGCAGATAGCAAGCACTTAACAGAGGGGCTGCTCCTGGCAGCCCTAAGAAGAGCTTTTTAGAAGAAAAGTGAAGACTTCAAGGGCTGCAGCAGTGTGTAGATGTCAGGAGACATTCACTGCTGCAGCTCCATCTCTCCCTAGTGGCGCTGTACACTCCCGTGCCCTGGTTGCTGGGTAACTACAGCGGGAGGCTCCGGTTTTCTTCCTGTTAGACACACACAGCTGGGGCTCTCCAGGATCGCGTGGCTGCGCTTTGGGAGGTGGTAAGTGGGTCCCGCGAGCGGGACCCACACTGTGGTGCGGTCGGTGGGAGGAGGGCCGCGCGCGCTGGAGGTGGACACTGTGGCATACAGGCGACCCCACTAGACCACCAGGGCATGGGTACAGGTCAGGTTTTCTCTCTAAACCTATTTATATTGGCCCGCAGTACCAGGTGGTTATGCCAGTAGAGGGGATAAGGCTTAGACCTGGAGCCCCTCCCCCAGCCCCAGGGCGCCATTTACAGTAAATGTTCCCGCCCTGGAGCTGCATATCTGTCTCTCCCTCACTCCCAGTCAGTGGTTGGCGTCCATTTCTCTCAGCTACACTGTTCCTGGTACTGCTTGGGCAAATCCTCCTTTGTAAAGCCGCCTGATAGTCAGCGCTGTGCCTTTACGAGACACTTAAAGTATTCTACATGTCATTTAGACAGTGATAGTTAAAGTGCATTTAGTCAGGGTTCTCTGGTACAAGTACCCTGGGATATACATCCAGTTTTTACTGTGCAGTGTTATATATATTGTTTACATAGCTGTATATAAGCTAGTCCAGTGCAGTATTATTGTGTGCAATAACATCTGCATTGTACAACTGTGACTATGTGTGTGCATTAGCTTGCTGGGTGATTTTCATTTCGTGTTTCTCACTCAACTTGCTATCCCTATATTCTATAACCTGAGGGGGCTTTGTGCGTCAGGTTTATGATACTGTAATATAGGATATTCTCGAAATATACTTTAATTGTTTTTTTTTTCGTCTGTGATTCTAGTCCCCGTATCTCTCCTGTGTCCCTGCTTGTGCTGACTACATTAAGCAGGGGTTTGGGTTAGGTATTGTGCTGCTGACAACTGTACTGTGTTACCTGATATTGCAAGTTATATCATGTCTGCGTATGAGGGTAACTGGTCTGGGGCCGAACACACTACCAGTGTTGCTGACGCCACAGATACCTATGAGGAGAATATAGCAGCTGAGGGCTCTGGTTCTGGGGGTTCCTTGCCTCCCAGTGGGACTGTGGCAGCGGGGGTCCATAATGACCCGCCGTGGGCTACTTTCTCTACACTTCTGAATACGCTAGTTACTAAACGAACGCCCCCTATGGGACCTCCTATGCCGGTTCAGCCGTATATGGTCCCTGCAGCTAACCTGCCGTGGGCAGATAACTCGTCCGCTCAATTGAAGAAATTGAACCAGTCACTGACTACTAAAAGGTCTAGCCCTCGCTTGCCTAAGACCAAGGGGTCCTCTAAGCGAGCTATTGTCTCCTC
The DNA here is from genome assembly GCF_028390025.1 of Pseudophryne corroboree. Taxonomy (NCBI): domain Eukaryota; kingdom Metazoa; phylum Chordata; class Amphibia; order Anura; family Myobatrachidae; genus Pseudophryne; species Pseudophryne corroboree. The sequence goes on from NC_086445.1 coordinate 629,667,045, forward strand.
ACAATCCACTGCTGTCACTGACACCTCGTCTGATGAAGATGGCGCTTACACTGACCCCACAGATTCTGACACAGATAATGCTGAGGGGGATAGTGGTTCACAAGTGGATGTTCCTGATCTTTTGGAGGCTATTAAGTTGATCCTACAGATTACGGATGATCCCGAGCCATCCGTCCCTCCTAAGAAACCAGATAGGTTTAAGCGTCAGAATGTGGTTAACCAAAACAAGTTTTCTCTAACGTCCTAGTGGATGCTGGGGACTCCGTAAGGACCATGGGGAATAGACGGGCTCCACAGGAGACATGGACGCTTTAAGAAAGAATTTAGATTCTGGTGTGCTCTGGCTCCTCCCTCTATGTCCCTCCTCCAGACCTCAGTTTGAATCTGTGCCCGGACGAGCTGGGTGCTGTTCAGTGAGCTCTCCTGAGCTTGCTGTAAGAAAGTATTTTGTTAGGTTTTTTTATTTTCAGGGAGCTCTGCTGGCAACAGACTCCCTGCATTGTGGGACTGAGGGGAGAGAAGCAGCCCTACTCTCTGCAGATGGGTCCTGCTTCTTAGGCTACTGGACACCATTATCTCCAGAGGGATCGTACACAGGATCTCACCCTCGTCGTCCGATCCCAGAGCCGCGCCGCCGTCCCCCTCGCAGAGCCAGAAGACAGAAGCCGGGTGAGCATAAGAAGTAAGAAGACTTCGAAAGCGGCGGCAGAAGACTCCAGTCTTCACTGAGGTAGCGCACAGCACTGCAGCTGTGCGCCTTTGCTCCCACACTACATCCACATACTCCGGTCGCTGTAAGGGTGCAGAGCGCAGGGGGGGGGGCGCCCTGGGCAGCAATTAGGACCTCTTGGCAAAAGTTTTGCATATATACAGTTGGGCACTGTATATATGTATGAGCCCCTGCCAAAATATTGTACATTAAAGCGGGACAGAAGCCCGCCGCTGAGGGGGCGGGGCTTCTTCCTCAGCACTCACCAGCCCCATTTTTTTTCTCCACAGCTCCGCTGAGAGGAAGCTCCCCAGGCTCTCCCCTGCAGATACACGGTAGAAGAGGGTAAAAAGAGAGGGGGGGGGGGGCACATAATTAGGCGCAAAAATCATTATAACAGCGGCTACTGGGTTAACATTAAGTTACTGTGTTATTCCTGGGTTATATAGCGCTGGGGTGTGTGCTGGCATACTCACTCTCTGTCTCTCCAAAGGGCCTTGTGGGGGAACGGTCTTTAAAAAGAGCATTCCCTGTGTGTGTGGTGTCGGTACGCTTGTGTCGACATGTTTGACGAGGAAGGCTATGTGGAAACAGAGCGGGAGCAAATTAATGTGGTGTTTCCGCCGACGGCGCCGACACCTGATTGGATGGATATGTGGAAGGTTTTAAATGATAATGTTAATTCCTTGCATAAAAGGTTGGATAAAGCTGAAGCCTTAGGACAGTCAGGGTCTCAGCCCGTGCCTGATCCTACGTCGCAGAGGCCGTCAGGGTCTCAGAAGCGCCCACTATCCCAAATTGTTGAGACTGATACCGACATGGATTCTGACTCCAGTGTCGATTATGATGCAAAGTTACAGCCTAAATTGGCAAAATCCATCCGTTATATGATTATAGCAATTAAGGATGTGTTGCACATCACAGAGGAAACCCCAGTCCCTGACAAGCGACCTCCCCCCCCCCCCCCCCCCTTCACACGAGCTAAATGAGTTATGTGAAAAGGCTTGGAATCTCCAGATAAACTGCAGATTTCCAAACGGATGCTTATGGCGTATCCTTTCCCGCCAACGGACAGGTTACACTGGGAATCCTCCCCTAGGATGGACAAAGCTTTAACACGCTTATCAAAGAGGGTAGCCCTGCCGTCACAGGATACGGCCACCATGAAAGATGCTGCGGATAGAAAGCAAGAGGGTACCCTGAAGTCCATTTATACACATTCAGGTACCTTACGAAGGCCGGCAATTGCGTCAGCCTGGGTGTGTAGTGCTGTAGCAGCATGGACAGATACCTTATCTGAGGAACTTGATACCTTAGACAAGGATACTATATTAATGACCCTGGGGCATATAAAAGACGCTGTCCTATATATGAGAGATGCTCAAAGAGACATTAGTCTACTGGGCTCTAGAATAAATGCTATGTCGATTTCTGCCAGAAGGGTCCTGTGGACTCTGCAATGGACAGGTGATGCCGACTCAAAAAGGCACATGGAGGTTTTACCTTACAAGGGTGAGGAATTGTTTGGGGAGGGTCTCTCAGACCTGGTCTCCACAGCTACTGCTGGAAAGTCAAATTTTTTGCCATATGTTTCCTCACAACCTAAGAAAGCACCGTATTACCAAATGCAGTCCTTTCGATCACAAAAAGGCAAGAAAGTCCGAGGTGCGTCCTTTCTTGCCAGAGGCAGGGGCAGAGGAAGGAAGCTGCACAACGCAGCTAGTTCCCAGGAACAGAAGTCCTCCCCGGCTTCCACTAAATCCACCGCATGACACTGGGGCTCCACAGGCGGAGCTAGGCCCGGTGGAGGCGCGTCTCCGAAATTTCAGCCACAAGTGGGTTCACTCCCAGTTGGATCCCTGGGCAATAGAGATTGTGTCTCAGGGATACAAGCTGGAATTCGAAGAGATGCCCCCTCACCGTTACCTCAAATCGGCCCTGCCAGCTTCGCCCTTAGAGAGAGAAATAGTGTTAACTGCAATTCACAAATTGTATCTTCAACAGGTGGTGGTCAAGGTTCCCCTCCTTCAACAAGGGAAGGGTTATTTTTCGACCATGTTTGTGGTACCGAAACCGGACGGTTCGGTCAGACCCATATTGAATTTAAAATCCCTGAACATATTCCTGAAAAGGTTCAAGTTCAAGATGGAATCGCTCAGAGCGGTCATCGCAAGCCTGGAAGGGGGGGATTTTATGGTGTCTCTGGACATAAAGGATGCATACCTTCATGTCCCCATTTATCCACCTCATCAGGCGTACCTCAGATTTGTGGTACAGGATTGTCATTACCAATTCCAGATGTTGCCGTTTGGTCTCTCCACGGCACCGAGAATATTTACCAAGGTAATGGCAGAAATGATGGTACTCCTGCGGAAGCAAGGGGTCACAATTATCCCATACTAGGACGATCTCCTCATAAAAGCGAGGTCAAGAGAGCAGTTGCTGATCAGCGTAGCACGCTCTCTGGAAGTGTTACAACAACGCGGCTGGATTCGAAATATTCCAAAGTCGCAGTTGATTCCTACGACTCGTCTGCCTTTCCTGGGCATGATTCTGGACACAGACCAGAAGAGGGTTTATCTCCCGATGGAGAAGGCTCAGGAACTCATGACACTGGTCAGAGACCTATTAAAACCAAAACAGGTTTCGGTGCATCACTGCACGCGAGTCCTGGGAAAGATGGTGGCATCATACGAGGCCATTCCCTTCGGCAGGTTCCATGCGAGGACCTTTCAATGGGATCTACTGGACAAGTGGTCCGGTTCACATCTTCAGATGCATCGGTTAATCACCCTATACCCCAGGGCCAGGGTGTCTCTCCAGTGGTGGCTGCAGAGTGCTCACCTTCTTGAAGGTCGCAGATTCGGCATTCAGGACTGGGTCCTGGTGACCACGGATGCAAGCCTCCGAGGGTGGGGGCAGTCACACAGGGAAGAAATTTCCAAGGTCTGTGGTCAAGTCAGGAGACTTGCCTTCACATCAACATCCTGGAACTAAGGGCCATATACAACGCCCTACGTCAAGCGGAGTCCCTACTTCGCGACCAACCGGTGCTGATTCAGTCAGACAACATCACCGCAGTGGCTCATGTGAACCGCCAAGGCGGCACAAGGAGCAGGGTGGCGATGGTAGAAGCCACCAGAATTCTTCGCTGGGCGGAGAATCACGTAAGCGCACTGTCGGCAGTGTTCATTCCGGGAGTGGACAACTGGGAAGCAGACTTCCTCAGCAGGCACAACCTCCACCCGGGAGAGTGGGGACTTCATCAAGAAGTCTTCATGCAGGTTGCAAGTCGGTGGGAACTGCCACAGGTGGACATGATGGCATCCCGCCTCAACAAAAAGCTACAGAGGTATTGCGCCAGGTCAAGAGACCCTCAGGCAATAGCTGTGGACGCACTGGTGACGCCGTGGGTGTTCCAGTCGGTCTATGTATTTCCTCCTCTTCCTCTCATACCCAAGGTGCTGAGAATCATAAGAAAGAGGAGTGAGAACAATACTCATTGTTCCGGATTGGCCAAGAAGGACTTGGTATCCAGATCTGCAAGAAATGCTCAGAGGACCCGTGGCCTCTGCCTCAAAGACAGGACTTGTTGCAACAGGGCCCTGTCTGTTCCAAGACTTACCGCGGCTGCGTTTGACGGCATGGCGGTTGAACGCCCGATCGTAGCAGAAAAAGGCATTCCGGATGAGGTTATTCCTACGCTGATAAAGGCTAGGAAGGACGTGACGGCTCAACATTATCACCGTATATGGCGAAAATATGTGGCTTGGTGTGAGGCCAGGAATGCCCCTACAGAGGAATTCCAGCTGGGCCGTTTCCTTCACTTCCTACAGTCGTGAGTGACTTTGGGCCTAAAATTGGGTTCCATTAAGGTCCAGATTTCGGCCCTATCCATTTTCTTTCAAAAATACCTGGCTTCTCTACCTGAAGTTCAGACGTTTGTAAAGGGAGTGCTGCATATTCATCCCCCTTTTGTGCCTCCAGTGGCACCTTGGGATCTTAACGTGGTGTTGAGTTACCTGAAATCACATTGGTTTGAACCACTCAAAACGGTGGAATTGAAATATCTCACGTGGAAGGTGGTCATGCTACTAGCCCTGGCTTCGGCTAGGCGTGTGTCAGCGTTGGCGGCTTTGTCACATAAATGCCCTTATCTGGTTTTCCATGCTGATAGAGCAGAATTGCGGACCCGGCCACAATTTCTGCCGAAAGTGGTTTCATCCTTTCATATAAACCAACCTATTGTGGTGCCTGTGGCTACTACTGACTTGGAGGATTCCGAGTTACTTGATGTGGTCAGGGCTTTGAAGGTTTATGTAGCCAGAACGGCTAAGGTCAGGAAAACAGAATCTGTTTATCCTGTATGCTTCCAACAAGCTTGGGGCGCCTGCTTCAAAGCAAACTATTGCTCGCTGGATCTGTAACACGATTCAGCAGGCTCATTCTGCGGCTGGGTTGCCGCTGCCTAAATCAGTTAAGGCCCATTCCACGAGGAAGGTGGGCTCTTCTTGGGCGGCTGCCCGAGGGGTCTCGGCATTACAGCTTTTCCGAGCGGCTACTTGGTCAGGTTCAAACACCTTTGCGAAGTTCTACAAGTTTGATACCCTGGCTGAGGAGGACCTTGTGTTTGCTCAATCGATGCTGCAGAGTCATCCGTACTCTCCCCCCTGTTTGGGAGCTTTGGTTTAATCCTCATGGTCCTTACGGAGTCCCCAGCATCCACTAGGACGTTAGAGAAAATAAGATTTTACTTACCGGTAAATCTATTTCTCGTAGTCCGTAGTGGATGCTGGGCGCTCGTCCCAAGTGTGGACTTCTTCTGCAATGCTTGTATATAGTTATTGCTTAAATAAGGGTTATATTATAGTTGCATCAGGGTTGATCTGATGCTCTGTTGTTCATACTGTTAACTGGGTAAGTTTATCACAAGTTATACGGTGTGGCTGGTATAAGTCTTGCCCTGCATTTCCAAAATCCTTTCCTTGTACTGTCAGCTCTTCCGGGCACAGTTTCTCTAACGGAGGTCTGGAGGAGGGACATAGAGGGAGGAGCCAGAGCACACCAGAATCTAAATTCTTTCTTAAAGTGCCCGTCTATGCGGAGCCCGTCTATTCCCCATGGTCCTTACGGAGTCCCCAGCATCCACTACGAACTACGAGAAATAGATTTACCGGTAAGTAAAATCTTATTTTACCTCACTCTGATCACCTGGTGGATATACGTCAGGAACCCTGGGAAAATCCAGGTAAGAAGTTTGTGCCTCATAAGAAGCTGCTTGCTCGCTATCCCCTCGCGCTAGAGCTGTCGAAAAATTGGGAGACACCTCTTCCAGTGGAGGATGTGGCAAGGATGGTGGTTTCCTCGGCTCTACCTGTCACTACCGTCGCGTCTCTGAAAGAGCCTACGGATGAACGTGTGGAGGGTTGTCTGAAAGCGATTTACACCCTTACGGGTGCTGCGCAAAGGCCCACTATTGCAGTGACATGGACTGCAGAAGCTATTGAAGTGTGGGCCCTAGAGTTGGAAGCTGAACTCTCTTCTGACCATGCTAGACAATGCTTATCATATATTGTAACAGGTTCTCACTATATTAAGGAGGCGGCTTCCAATGCCGGTGTTCTGGCAGCTAAAGCTTCTACTACGTCAGTCCTAGCTCGCCGGATATTGTGGCTGCGATCCTGGTCCGTGGATCTGGGTTTTAGAAAAACCCTGGAGGTACTCCCTTTTAAGGGAGAGATCCTGTTTGGAGAAGACTTAAATAAGATTGTGGCTGATCTGGCTACTGCCAAAATGGCCTGTCTGCCAAGTACCGCTCCTTCGGTGCTGAAGGCTAAAGGTACTTCCTTTCGTCCTTCAGGTAAAGTAAAAGGTCAGGCGTACCACAAACAGGCCCGCACTTCCAAACCTGGTAAGCCGAAGTCCAAAAGAGCCTGGGCTGTCAGTCAGCCAGCTTCCAAGACCGATGAGCCTGCTGCATGACGGGGCGGGCCTCCCCCTGGGGGACCCCAGGGTGGGGGGCCGGCTTCTAGGGTATACCCAGGAATGGTTGAAGACCACTTCAGATGCCTGGGTACGGGAAGTTATTACTCGAGGTTATGCCATAGCCTTCAAAAACCGTCCCCCTCGTCGATTTTGCCTGACGCGTCCCTGCGGATCAGATCAAGGCAAAGACTCTACATTCGGTGGTACAGACCCTCCTGGACACAGGAGTGGTGGTACAAGTGCCTCTTGTTCAGAGAGGCCAGAGGTACTACTCTCAGCTGTTTCTAGTCCCGAAGCCGAATGGGTCTTTTCGGCCCATTCTCAACCTCAAGGCGCTGAACAAGTTTGTGAAAATTTCCAAGTTCCGTATGGAAACCCTTCACTCTATAGTTATGGCCTTGGAACCTGGGGACTATATGGTCTCCCTGGATATACAGGATGCTTACCTGCATGTTCCTATAGCAGTGTCGCATCAACAGTATCTGAGGTTTGCGCTACCAGTTTCAGGCGTTACCTTTTGGTTTAACCACGGCCCTGCAAGTTTTTACCAAAGTTATGGCGGTGATGACGGCGGTGCTCCGCCATCAAGGGGTCAGGATCCTACCGTATCTGGACGACTTGTTGATCCTGGCAAATTCCCCGGAAATTTCTCTAACGTCCCAGAGGATGCTTGGACTCTGTAAGGACCATGGGGATAGACGGGCTCCGCAGGAGACATGGGCACTTTAAGAAAGACCTTGACTCTGGGTGTGCACTGGCTCCTCCCTCTATGCCCCTCCTCCAGACCTCGGTTTGATACTGTGCCCAGTGGAGACTGGGTGCATTTTAGGAGCTCTCCTGAGTTTCCTGTAAGAAAGCATTTTTGTTAGGTTTTTTATTTTCAGGGAGCCTGCTGGCAACAGACTCCCTGCATCGAGGGACTGAGGAGAGAGAAACAGACCCACTTCTCTGAGTTCAGGGCTCTGTTTCTTAGGCTACTGGACACCATTAGCTCCAGAGGGATCGGTACGCAGGTCTCACCCTCTCCGTCCGTCCCAGAGCTGCGCCGCCGTCGTCCTCGCAGAGCCGGAAGAAAGAAGCCGAGTGAGTATGTGAGGAAAAGACCCATCTGAGGCGGCAGAAGACACTTGAATCTTCACTGAGGTAACGCACTGCAGCTGTGCGCCATTGCTCCCCTTCACCGCACACACTCCGGTCACTGTAAGGGCGCAGGGGGGGTGGCGCCCTGGGCAGCAATATAAACCTCTTATGGCACAGATGTGTATATATACATGTACAGCTGGGCACTGTACATGTATAAAAAGAGCCCCCATCATGTATTGAAAAAATTGAGCGGGACAGAAGCCCGCCGCCGAGGGGGCGGGGCTTCTCCCTCAGCACTCACCAGCGCCATTTTTCTCCACAGCACCGCTGAGAGGAAGCTCTCCGGACTCTCCCCTGCTTGACACACGGTGACAGAGGGTTTTAAAGTAGAGGGGGGGCACATAATTGGCGCAGATACATAAAACAGCGCTGCTGGGTAAACATTAATTTACTGTGTTATTCCTGGGTCATATAGCGCTGGGGTGTGTGCTGGCATACTCTCTCTGTCTCTCCAAAGGGCCTGGTGGGGAACCTGTCTTCAGAAAAGAGCTTCCCTGTGTATGTGTGGTGTGTCGGTATGTGTGTGTCGACATGTCTGAGGTTGAGGGCTCACCTAAGGAGGAGGGGGATTTTATGAATGTTAGGTCTCCGTCGGCGGTGCCGACGCCGGGCTGGATGGATATGTGAAATGTTTTAAGTGCAAATGTTAATATATTGCACAAAAGGCTAGACAAAGCCGAAGTCAGGGAGTCAACCCATGCCTGTCCCTATGTCGCCGGGACCTTCGGGGTCTCAGAAGCGCCCACTATCCCAAATAGTTGACACAGATACCGACACTGATTCAGACTCCAGTGTCGATTACGATGATACAAAATTACAGCCAAAGGTGGCTAAAGGTATTCGATATATGATTATCGCAATAAAAGATGTGTTGCATATCACTGAGGAACCCCCTGTCCCTGACACGAGGGTACACATGTATAAAGGAAAGAAACCGAAGGTCTCCTTTCCCTCCTCACATGAGCTGAACGAAGTATGTGAAAAAGCGTGGGAAACTCCAGACAAAAAACTGCAGATTCCCAAAAGGATCCTAACCGCGTATCCTTTCCCGTCGCAGGACAGGATACGGTGGGAATCCTCCCCTAGGGTGGACAAGGCCTTGACGCGCTTATCAAAAAAGATAGCGCTTCCATCCCAAGATACGGCTACCCTCAAGGATCCTGCTGACCGCAAGCAGGAGGTTACCCTGAAGTCCATTTACACACATTCTGGTACGTTACTTAGACCAGCTATTGGGTCGGCCTGGGTTTGTAGTTCTGTAGCAGCATGGACAGATTCCTTATCAACGGATATTGAGACTCTTAATAAGGATACCATTTTATTGACCCTAGGGCATATAAAAGATGCGGTCTTGTATATGAGGGATGCTCAAAGAGACATTAGTTTACTGGGTTCCAGGATAAACGCTATGTCTATTTCTGCTAGGCGTGTCTTATGGACCCGACAGTGGACTGGTGATGCCGACTCCAAGAGACATATGGAGTTGTTGCCTTACAAGGGTGAGGAATTGTTTGGAGAGGGACTCTCTGACCTCGTCGCTACGGCAGGTAAATCAAATTTTTTGCCATATATTCCCTCACAATCTAAGAAAGCGCCTCATTATCAAATGCAGTCCTTTCGTTCCAATAAAAGCAAGAGAGCACGTGGATCGTCCTTTCTTGCCAGAGGTAAGGGCAGAGGGAAAAAGCTGCATAACACAGCTAGTTCCCAGGAACAGAAGTCCTCCCCGGCCTCTGCAAAATCCACCGCATGACGCTGGGGCTCCCCTGAGGGAGTCAGCTCCTGTGGGGGCACGTCTTTGACTGTTCAGCCACGTCTGGGTCCACTCACAGGTGGATCCATGGTCAATAGAAATAGTTTCCCAGGGTTACAAGCTGGAATTCGAAGAAGTGCCTCCTCGCCGGTTTTTCAAATCGGCCCTACCGAAACAACCCCTGGAAAGGGAGATAGTGTTACATGCGATTCACAAATTGTGTCTTCAACAAGTGGTGGTAGAGGTTCCCGTGCTTCAAAGAGGGCAGGGGGGTACTACTCAACTCTGTTTGTGGTTCCGAAACCGGACGGTTCGGTCAGACCCATTTTTAAATGTAAAATCCCTGAACCTTTACTTAAAACGGTTCAAGTTCAAGATGGAATCGCTCAGGGCGGTCATCGCCAGCCTAGAAGGGGGAGATTTTTTGGTATCTCTGGACATAAAGGATGCATACCTGCATGTCCCCATATATCCTCCTCAGGCGTACCTGAGATTTGCGGTACAGGATTGTCATTACCAATTTCAGACGTTGCCGTTCGGGCTTTCCACGGCCCCGAGAATTTTCACCAAGGTAATGGCGGAAATGATGGTGCTCCTGCGCAAGCAGGGTGTCACAATTATCCCGTACTTGGACGATCTCCTCATAAAAGCGAGATCACGGGAGAAGTTGCTGAACAGCGTATCACTTTCACTGAATGTGTTACAGTGACACGGCTGGATTCTCAATATTCCAAAGTCGCAGCTGAATCCTACAACTCGTCTGCCCTTCTTGGGCATGATTCTGGACACAGACCAGAAAAGGGTTTCTCTGACGTCCTAGTGGATGCTGGGGACTCCGTAAGGACCATGGGGAATAGCGGCTCCGCAGGAGACTGGGCACAAAAGTAAAAGCTTTAGGACTACCTGGTGTGCACTGGCTCCTCCCCCTATGACCCTCCTCCAAGCCTCAGTTAGATTTTTGTGCCCGAACGAGAAGGATGCTCACTAGGTGGCTCTCCTGAGCTGCTTAGTAAAAAGTTTAAGTATAGGTTTTTTATTTTCAGTGAATCCTGCTGGCAACAGGTTCACTGCACCGAGGGACTAAGGGGAGAAGAAGCGAACTCACCTGCGTGCAGAGTGGATTGGGCTTCTTAGGCTACTGGACATTAGCTCCAGAGGGACGATCACAGGCCCAGCCATGGATGGGTCCCAGAGCCGCGCCGCCGGCCCCCTTACAGAGCCAGAAGACTGAAGAGGTCCGGAAAATCGGCGGCAGAAGACGTCCTGTCTTCAATAAGGTAGCGCACAGCACCGCAGCTGTGCGCCATTGCTCTCGGCACACTTCACACTCCGGTCACTGAGGGTGCAGGGCGCTGGGGGGGGCGCCCTGAGATGCAATAAAAACACCTTATATGGCAGAAAATACATCACATATAGCTCCTGGGCTATATGGATGCATTTAACCCCTGCCTATTTTTCCTTAAAAAAGCGGGAGGCCGCTGAGAAGGGGGCGGAGCCTATCTCCTCAGCACACTGGCGCCATTTTTCCTCACAGCTCCGTTGGAGGGAAGCTCCCTGACTCTCCCCTGCAGTCCTGCACTACAGAAACAGGGTAAAACAAGAGAGGGGGGGCACTAATTTGGCAGATAAATCTATACAGCAGCTATATAAGGGAAAAACACTTATATAAGGTTATCCCTGTATATGTGTGTGTGTGTGTGTGTGTGTGTGTGTGTATATATATATATATATATATATATATATATATATATATATATATATATATATATATATATATATAGCGCGCTCTGGTGTGTGCTGGCAAACTCTCCCTGTCTCCCCAAAGGGCTAGTGGGGTCCTGTCCTCTATCAGAGCATTCCCTGTGTGTGTGCTGTGTGTCGGTACGTTGTGTCGACATGTATGAGGAGGAAAATGGTATGGAGGCGGAGCAATTGCCTGTAATAGTGATGTCACCCCCTAGGGAGTCGACACCTGACTGGATGGTCTTATGGAAGGAATTACGTGATAGTGTCAGCACTTTACAAAAGACTGTTGACGACATGAGACAGCCGGCAAATCAGTTATTACCTGTACAGGCGTCTCAAACACCGTCAGGGGCTCTAAAGCGCCCGTTACCTCAGATGGTCGACACAGACACGGACACTGACTCCAGTGTCGACGGTGAGGAAACAAACGTATTTTCCAGTAGGGCCACACGTTACATGATCACGGCAATGAAGGAGGTTTTGAACATTTCTGATACTACAAGTACCACAAAAAAGGGTATTATGTGGGGTGTGAAAAAACTACCCGTAGTTTTTCCTGAATCAGATGAATTAAATGAGGTGTGTGATGAAGCGTGGGTTTCCCCCGATAAACTGCTAATTTCTAAAAAATTATTGGCATTATACCCTTTCCCGCCAGAGGTTAGGGCGCGTTGGGAAACACCCCCTAGGGTAGATAAGGCGCTCACACGCTTATCAAAACAAGTGGCGTTACCGTCTCCTGATACAGCCGCCCTCAAGGAACCAGCTGATATGAAGCTGGAAAATATCCTAAAAAGTATATACACACATACTGGTATTATACTGCGACCAGCAATCGCCTCAGCCTGGATGTGCAGTGCTGGGGTGGCTTGGTCGGATTCCCTGACTGAAAATATTGATACCCTGGACAGGGACAGTATATTGACTATAGAGCATTTAAAGGATGCATTTCTATATATGCGAGATGCACAGAGGGATATTTGCACTCTGGCATCAAGAGTAAGTGCGCTGTCCATTTCTGCCAGAAGAGGATTATGGACGCGACAGTGGTCAGGTGATGCGGATTCCAAACGGCATATGGAAGTATTGCCGTATAAAGGGGAGGAGTTATTTGGGGTCGGTCTATCGGACCTGGTGGCCACGGCAACGGCTGGGAAATCCACCTTTTTACCCCAGGTCACCTCTCAGCAGAAAAAGACACCGTCTTTTCAGGCTCAGTCCTTTCGTCCCCATAAGGGCAAGCGGGCAAAAGGCCACTCATATCTGCCCCGGGGCAGAGGAAGGGGAAAAAGACTGCAGCAGGCAGCCTCTTCCCAGGAACAGAAGCCCTCCCCCGCTTCTGCCAAGTCCTCAGCATGACACTGGGGCCTTACAAGCGGACTCAGGCACGGTGGGGGCCCGTCTCAAGATTTTCAGCGCGCAGTGGGCTCACTCGCAAGTGGACCCCTGGATCCTGCAGGTAGTATCTCAGGGGTACAAATTGGAATTCGAGACGTCTCCCCCTCGCCGGTTCCTGAAGTCTGCTTTACCAACGTCTCCCTCCGACAGGGAGGCGGTATTGGAAGCCATTCACAAGCTGTATTCCCAGCAGGTGATAATCAAGGTACCCCTCCTACAACAGGGAAAGGGGTATTATTCCACACTGTTTGTGGTACCGAAGCCGGACGGCTCGGTGAGACCTATTTTAAATCTGAAATCCTTGAACACTTACATACAAAGGTTCAAATTCAAGATGGAGTCACTCAGAGCAGTGATAGCGAACCTGGAAGAAGGGGACTATATGGTGTTTCTGGACATCAAGGATGCTTACCTCCATGTCCCAATTTGCCCTTCTCACCAAGGGTACCTCAGGTTTGTGGTACAGAACTGTCACTATCAGTTTCAGACGCTGCCGTTTGGATTGTCCACGGCACCCCGGGTCTTTACCAAGGTAATGGCCGAAATGATGATGATTCTTCTTCGAAGAAAAGGCGTCTTAATTATCCCTTACTTGGACGATCTCCTGATAAGGGCAAGGTCCAGAGAACAGTTAGAGGTCGGAGTAGCACTATCTCAAGTAGTACTACGACAGCACGGGTGGATCCTAAATATTCCAAAATCGCAGCTGATTCCGACGACACGTCTGCTGTTCCTAGGGATGATTCTGGACACAGTCCAGAAAAAGGTGTTTCTCCCGGAGGAGAAAGCCAGGGAGTTATCCAACCTAGTCAGGAACCTCCTAAAACCAGGCCAAGTGTCAGTGCATCAATGCACAAGGGTCCTGGGAAAAATGGTGGCTTCTTACGAAGCGATTCCATTCGGCAGATTCCACGCAAGAACTTTTCAGTGGGATCTGCTGGACAAATGGTCCGGATCGCATCTTCAAATGCATCAGCGGATAACCCTGTCTCCAAGGACAAGGGTGTCTCTCCTGTGGTGGTTACAGAGTGCTCATCTTCTAGAGGGCCGCAGATTCGGCATTCAGGACTGGGTCCTGGTGACCACGGATGCCAGCCTGAGAGGCTGGGGAGCAGTCACACAGGGAAGAAATTTCCAGGGCTTGTGGTCAAGCATGGAAACGTCACTTCACATAAATATCCTGGAACTAAGGGCCATTTACAATGCCCTAAGTCAGGCAAGGCCTCTGCTTCAGGGTCAGCCGGTGTTGATCCAGTCGGACAACATCACGGCAGTCGCCCACGTAAACAGACAGGGCGGCACAAGAAGCAGGAGGGCAATGACGGAAGTTGCAAGGATTCTTCGCTGGGCGGAAAATCATGTGATAGCACTATCAGCAGTGTTCATTCCGGGAGTTGACAACTGGGAAGCAGACTTCCTCAGCAGACACGACCTCCACCCGGGGGAGTGGGGACTTCACCCAGAAGTCTTCCACATGATTGTGAACCGTTGGGAAAAACCAAAGGTGGACATGATGGCGTCCCGCCTCAACAAAAAACTGGACAGATATTGCGCCAGGTCAAGGGACCCTCAGGCAATAGCTGTGGACGCTCTGGTAACACCGTGGGTGTACCAGTCAGTGTATGTGTTCCCTCCTCTGCCTCTCATACCCAAGGTACTGAGAATCATAAGAAGGAGAGGAGTAAGGACTATACTCGTGGCTCCGGATTGGCCAAGAAGGACTTGGTACCCGGAACTTCAAGAGATGCTCACGGAGGACCCGTGGCCTCTACCTCTAAGAAAGGACCTGCTCCAGCAGGGACCCTGTCTGTTCCAAGACTTACCGCGGCTGCGTTTGACGGCATGGCGGTTGAACGCCGGATCCTGAAGGAAAAAGGCATTCCGGATGAAGTCATCCCTACCCTGATCAAAGCCAGGAAGGATGTAACTGTGCAACATTATCACCGTATTTGGCGTAAATATGTTGCGTGGTGTGAGGCCAGGAAGGCCCCTACAGAGGAATTTCAACTGGGTCGTTTCCTGCATTTCCTGCAAACAGGACTGTCTATGGGCCTAAAATTAGGGTCCATTAAGGTTCAAATTTCGGCCCTGTCGATATTCTTCCAAAAAGAACTAGCTTCAGTTCCTGAAGTTCAGACATTTGTCAAGGGGGTACTGCATATACAGCCTCCTTTTGTGCCTCCGGTGGCACCTTGGGATCTCAATGTAGTTTTGGGGTTCCTAAAATCACATTGGTTTGAACCACTCACCACTGTGGACTTAAAATATCTCACATGGAAAGTGGTAATGCTGTTAGCCCTGGCTTCAGCCAGGCGTGTCTCAGAATTGGCGGCTTTATCCTATAAAAGCCCTTACCTAATTTTTCATTCGGACAGGGCAGAATTGAGGACTCGTCCTCAGTTTCTCCCTAAGGTGGTTTCAGCGTTTCACTTAAAACAGCCTATTGTGGTGCCTGCGGCTACTAGGGACTTGGAGGATTCCAAGTTGCTGGACGTAGTCAGGGCCCTGAAAATATGTTTCCAGGACGGCTGGAGTCAGAAAATCTGACTCGCTGTTTATCCTGTATGCACCCAACAAGCTAGGTGCTCCTGCTTCTAAGCAGACTATTGCTCGTTGGATTTGTAGTACAATTCAGCTTGCACATTCTGTGGCAGGCCTGCCACAGCCAAAATCTGTAAAAGCCCATTCCACACGGAAAGTGGGCTCATCTTGGGCGGCTGCCCGAGGGGTCTCGGCTTTACAACTTTGCCGAGCAGCTACTTGGTCAGGGGCAAACACGTTTGCTAAATTCTACAAATTTGATACCCTGGCTGAGGAGGACCTGGAGTTCTCTCATTCGGTGCTGCAGAGTCATCCGCACTCTCCCGCCCGTTTGGGAGCTTTGGTATAATCCCCATGGTCCTTTCGGAGTCCCCAGCATCCACTAGGACGTCAGAGAAAATAAGAATTTACTTACCGATAATTCTATTTCTCATAGTCCGTAGTGGATGCTGGGCGCCCATCCCAAGTGCGGATTGTCTGCAATACTTGTACATAGTTATTGTTACAAAAATCGGGTTATTATTTGTTGAGCCATCTTTTCAGAGGCTCCTCTGTTATCATGCTGTTAACTGGGTTCAGATCACAAGTTGTACGGTGTGATTGGTGTGGCTGGTATGAGTCTTACCCGGGATTCAAAATCCTTCATTATTGAGTACGCTCGTCCGGGCACAGTATCCTAACTGAGGCTTGGAGGAGGGTCATAGGGGGAGGAGCCAGTGCACACCAGGTAGTCCTAAAGCTTTTTACTTTTGTGCCCAGTCTCCTGCGGAGCCGCTATTCCCCATGGTCCTTTCGGAGTCCCCAGCATCCACTACGGACTATGAGAAATAGAATTATCGGTAAGTAAATTCTTATTTTTTCTTCCGACTGAAAAAGCGCAGGAACTCATGACTCTAGTCATGAACCTGTTGAAACCAAAACAAGTGTCAGTACATCATTGTACTCAAGTTCTGGGAAAGATGGTGGCAACATACGAAGCCATTCCATACGACAGATTCCATGCAAGGACCTTCCAGTGGGACCTATTGGACAAATGGTCCGGGTCGCATCTGCAATTGCATCAGCGGATCACCCTGTCCCCCAGGGCCAGAGTATCTCTCCTGTGGTGGCTAAACAGTGCTCACCTTCTAGAGGGCCGCAGGTTCGGCATTCAGGACTGGATCCTGGTGACCACGGACACGAGCCTCCGAGGTTGGGTAGCAGTCACACAGGGAAGAAATTTCCAAGGAGACTTGGTCAAGTCAAGAGACTTGTCTACACATCAACATCCTGGAACTAAGGGCCCTATACAACGCCCTACGTCAAGCGGAGATCTTACTTCGCAATCTACCAGTTCTGATCCAGTCAGACAACATCACCACAGTAGCTCATGTAAACCGCCAAGGCGGCACAAGGAGCAGAGTGGCAATGGCGGAAGCCACCAGAGTTCTTTGCTGGGCGGAGAATCATGTAAGCGCTCTGTCAGCAGTGTTCATTCCAGGAGTGGACAACTGGGAAGCAGACTTCCTCAGCAGACACAATCTGCATCCGGGAGAGTGGGGACTTCATCAGGAAGTCTTCGCGCAGATTGCAAGTCGGTGGGAACTACCCCAAATGGACTTGATGGCATACCGTCTCAACAAAAAGCTACAAAGGTATTGCGCCAGGTCAAGAGACTCTCAGGCGGTAGCTGTGGACGCCCTAGTGACACCGTGGGTGTTCCAGTCGGTATGTGTTTCCTCCTCTTCCTCTCATACCCAAGGTGTTGAGGATAATAAGAAAAAGAGGAGTGAGAACAATTCTCATTGTTCCAGATTGGCCACAAAGGACCTGGTATCCGGATCTGCAAGAAATGCTCACAGAAGATCCATGGCCTCTTCCTCTAAGGCAGGACCTGTTACAACAAGGTCTCTGTCCCAAGACTTACCGCGGCTGCGTTTGACGGCATGGCGGTTGAACGCCGGATCCTAGCGGAAAAAGGTTTTCCGGATGAGGTCATTCCTACGCTAATAAAGGCTAGGAAGGACGTGACGTCTAAACATTATCACCGAATATGGCAAAAATATGTTTCTTGGTGTGAGGCCAGGAATGCTCCTACGGAAGAATTCCATCTAGGCCGTTTTCTTCACTCCCTACAAACTGGAGTTAATTTGGGCCTAAAATTAGGCTACATTAAGGTTCAGATTTCGGCCTTATCCATTTTCTTTCAAAAGGAATTGGCCTCTTTACCTGAAGTACAGACTTATGTGGAGGGAGTACTGCATATTCAGCCTCCTTTTGTACCTCCGGTGGCGCCTTGGGACCTTAACGTGGTGTTAAGTTTCCTTAAGTCACATTGGTTTGAACCACTTAAAACAGTGGAGTTGAAATATCTCACTTGGAAGGTGGTCATGTTGTTAGCCTTGGCTTCGGCTAGGCGAGTTTCGGAATTGGTGGCTTTATCACATAAAAGCCCCTATCTGGTTTTCCATATGGATAGAGCGGAGTTGCGGACCCGTCCTCAATTCCTACCTAAGGTGGTCTCATCCTTTTCATATGAACCAACCTATTGTCGTGCCTGTGGCTACACGTGACTTGGAGGATTCCGAGTTCCTTGATGTAGCCAGGGCTTTGAAAATTTACGTGGCCAGAACGGCTAGGATCAGAAAAACAGAAGCACTGTTTGTCCTGTCTGCAGCCAAGAAGGTTGGCGGCCCTGCTTCAAAGCAGACTATTGCTCGCTGGATCTGTAACACGATTCAGCAGGCGCATTCTACAGCAGGATTGCCGTTACCGAAATCGGTAAAGGCCCATTCCACTAGGAAGGTGGGCTCGTCTTGGGCGGCTGCCCGAGGGGTCTCGGCACTACAGCTGTGCCGAGCTGCTACTTGGTCGGGGTCAAACACCTTTGCAAAGTTCTATAAGTTTGATACCCTGGCTGAGGAGGACCTTGAGTTTGCTCAATCGGTGCTGCAGAGTCATCCGCACTCTTCCGCCCGTTTGGGAGCTTTGGTATAATCCCCATGGTCCTTACGGAGTCCCAGCATCCTCTAGGACGTTAGAGAAAATAAGATTTTAAACCTACCGGTAAATCTTTTTCTCGTAGTCCGTAGAGGATGCTGGGCGCCCGTCCCAAGTGCGGACTACTTCTGCAAGACTTGTATATAGTTATTGCTTACATAAGGGTTATGTTATAGTTTCATCGGTTTTGGGCCGATGATATGTTGTTCTTCATACTGTTAACTAGATAGTATATCACAAGTTATACGGTGTGATTGGTGTTACTGGTATGAATCTTGCCCTTGGATTACAAAAATCCTTTCCTTGTACTGTCCGTCTCCTCTGGGCACAGTTTCTCTAACTGAGGTCTGGAGGGGGGGGCATAGAGGGAGGAGCCAGTGCACACCCAGAGTCAAAGTCTTAAAGTGCTCATGTCTCCTGCGGAGCCCGTCTATCCCCATGGTCCTTACGGAGTCCCAGCATCCTCTACGGACTACGAGAAAAAGATTTACCGGCAGGTTTAAAATCTTATTTTTCCTACGTCATCTAGATCTGACTGTCCGGTTTCTGCAAGCCCACGGGTGGCTCATCAACTGGAAGAAATCCTCCCTGGTCCCTGCTCGGAGCATGGTGCACCTGGGAGCGCCTTTGGACACTCACAACCAGCGGTTGTTTTTGTCGCAGGAGACAGTCCTGAAGCTTCAGGACAGGATTAGTTGTTTCCTCTCTCTCGTCCGCAGGTGTCGATACATTTGGCGATGCTGGTGCTGGGCCTCATGGTGTCAGCATTCGACATGGTGGAGTATGCTTAATTCCATTCTCGCCCTCTCCAGAGGCTGATTCTTGCCAAGCAGGACGTCCTGCCTCACCGGATCAGGTCTCGCATGATCTCATTGACTCCGGAGTTCCGTCTGTCGCTATCCTGGTGGCTCCAGGACCAACAGTTGAGCAGGGGCCGTCCCTTCTAGATACCCGACTGGGTCCTGTTGACGACGGATGCCAGTCTACGGGGTTGGGGAGCGGTGTTAGAGCAACACTCCTTTCTCTAATGTCCTAGTGGATGCTGGGGACTCCGTAAGGACCGTGGGGAATAGACGGGCTCCACAGGAGACTGGGCACTCTAAGAAAGATTTAGTACTACTGGTGTGCACTGGCTCCTCCCTCTATGCCCCTCCTCCAGACCTCAGTTAGAATCTGTGCCCGGACAGAGCTGGGTGCATTTTAGTGAGCTCTCCTGAGCTTGCTAATAAGAAAGTATTTTAGTTAGGTTTTTTATTTTCAGAGAGCTTCTGCTGGCAACAGACTCTCTGCTACTTAGGACTGAGGGGAGAGAAGCAAACCTACTAACTGCGGCTAGGTTGCGCTTTTAGGCTACTGGACACCATTAGCTCCAGAGGGATCGAACACAGGACCTGACCTTGTCGTCCGTTCCCGGAGCCGCGCCGCCGTCCCCCTCGCAGAGCCAGAAGTCAGAAGCCGGCGGGTTGAAGAAAGAAGACGTCAAAATCGGCAGCAGAAGACTCCTGTCTTCATATGAGGTAGCGCACAGCACTGCAGCTGTGCGCCATTGCACCCACACTAACCCACACACTCCGGTCACTGTAGGGTGCAGGGGGGGGCGCCCTGGGCAGCAATTAGATACCTCCTGGCAAAAGCAGCATATATACAGTTATATGCATGAGCACCCGCCATTAATTTTACACAAAATCGCGGGACAGAAGCCTGCCGCTGAGGGGGCGGGGCATTCTTCCTCAGCACTCACCAGCGCCATTTTCTCTCCACAGCTCCGCTGAGAAGAAGCTCCCCAGGCTCTCCCCTGCAGACTCACGGTAGAAAGGGTAAAAAGAGAGGGGGGGCACATAAATTTAGCGCATTAAATATATATACAGCAGCTACTGGGTAAACACTAAGTTACTGTGTGATTCCTGGGTCATATAGCGCTGGGGTCTGTGCTGGCATACTCTCTCTCTCTCTCTCTCTCTCTCTCTCTCTCTCTCTCTCTCTCTCTCTCTCTCTCTCTCTCTCTCTCTCTCTCTCTCTCTCTCTCTCTCTCTCTCTCTCCAAAAGGCCTTGTGGGGGTCCTGTCCTCCTATAGAGCATCCCCTGTGTGTGTGGTGTGTCGGTACGCGTGTGTCAACATGTTTGACGAAGAGGGCTATGTGGAGGCAGAGCAAGTGCAGATGAATGACGTGTCTCCGCCGACGGCGCCGACACCTGATTGGATGGATATGTGGAAGGTGTTAAATGATAATGTAAACTCCTTACATAAAAGGTTGGATAAAACTGATGCCTTGGGACAGTCGGGGTCTCAGCCCATGCCTGATCCTACAGTGCAGAGGCCGTCAGGGTCTCGGAAGCGCCCACTATCCAAAATGGTTGACACAGATATCGACACGGATTCTGACTCCAGTGTCTATGACGATGATGCAAAATTGCAGCCTAAAATGGCTAAAGCCATCCGCTACATGATTATAGCAACGAAGGATGTATTGCACATATCGGAGGTAAACCCTGTCCCTGACAAAAGGGTGTATATGTATGGGGAGAAAAAGCAAGAGGTGTCTCTTCCCCCTTCACATGAGTTAAATGAATTATGTGAAAAAGCGTGGGATTCCCCCGACAAGATAGTGCTGATTTCCAAAAGGTTACTTATGGCGTACCCTTTCCCGCCAATGGACAGGATGCGCTGGGAATCCTCCCCTAGGGTAGATAAAGCTCTGACACGCTTATCTAAAAAGGTGGCCCTGCCGTCACAGGATACGGCCGCCCTAAAGGATCCTGCAGATAGGAAGCAGGAAAGTATCCTGAAGTCTTTTTATACACACTCAGGGACTCTACTGAGGCCAGCAATTGCGTCGGCCTGGATGTGTAGTGCTGTATCAGCATGGACAGATAATCTGTCTGAGGAAATGGATACCTTAGACAAGGATACCATTTTACTGACCCTGGGGCATATAAAAGACGCTGTCCTATATATGAGGGATGCCCAGAGGGACATTTGCCTACTGGGCTCTAGAATAAATGCAATGTCAATTTCTGCCAGACGGGTCCTGTGGACTCGGCAATGGACAGGTGATGCCGACTCCAAAAAGCACATGGAGGTATTACCTTACAAGGGTGAGGAATTGTTTGGGGACGGTCTCTCGGACCTAGTTTCCACAGCTACGGCTGGGAAGTCAAACTTTTTGCCATATATTCCCTCACAGCCTAAGAAAGCACCGTATTACCAAATGCAGTCCTTTCGATCACAGAGAAGCAAGAAGGTCAGAGGTGCGTCCTTTCTTGCCAGAGGCAGGGTAAGAGGAAAGAAGCTGCACCATACAGCTAGTTCCCAGGAACAGAAGTCCTCCCCGGCTTCCACTAAATCCATCGCATGACGCTGGGGCTCCACAGGAGCCAGGAGCGGTGGGGGCGCGTCTCCGAAATTTCAGCCACCAGTGGGTTCGCTCACAGGTGGATCCCTGGGCTATACAGATTGTGTCTCAGGGATACAAGCTGGATTCGAAGTGATGCCCCCTCACCGTTACCTCAAATCGGCCCTGCCAGCTTCCCCCATAGAAAGGGAAGTTGTGTTAGCGGCAATTCACAAGTTATATCTCCAGCAGGTGGTGGTAAAGGTTCCCCTCCTTCAACAAGGAAGAGGATACTATTCCACAATGTTTGTGGTACCGAAACCGGACGGTTCGGTCAGACCCATATTGAATTTAAAATCCCTGAACATTTATCTGAAAAGATTCAAGTTCAAAATGGAATCGCTCAGAGCGGTCATTGCAAGCCTGGAAGAGGGGGATTTTATGGTGTCTCTGGATATCAAGGATGCTTACTTGCATGTCCCCATTTATCCACCTCATCAGGAGTACCTCAGATTTGTGGTACAGGACTGTCATTACCAATTCCAGACGTTGCCGTTTTGGCTCTCCACGGCACCAAGAATATTTACCAAGGTAATGGCGGAAATGATGGTGCTCCTTCGAAAGCAAGGAGTCACAATTATCCCATACTTGGACGATCTCCTCATAAAGGCGAGGTCCAGAGAGCAGTTGCTAATCAGCGTAGCACACTCTCAGGAAGTGTTGCAACAGCACGGCTGGATTCTGAATATTCCAAAGTCGCAGCTGATTCCTACTACGCGTCTGCCTTTTCTGGGCATGATTCTGGACACGGACCAGAAGAAGGTTTCTCCCGGCGAAGAAGGCTCAAGAGCTTGTGACTCTAGTCAGAGACCTCTTAAAACCGAAACAGGTATCGCTGCATGCGAGTCCTGGGAAAGATGGTGGCATCATACGAAGCCATTCCCTTCGGCAGGTTCCATGCGAGGATCTTTCAATGGGATCTGTTGGACAAGTGGTCCGGATCGCATCTTCAGATGCATCGGCTGATCACCCTGTCCCCCAGGGCCAGGGTGTCTCTTCTGTGGTGGCTGCAGAGTGCTCACCTTCTCGAGGGCCGCAGGTTCGGCTTACAGGACTGGGTCCTGGTGACCACGGATGCGAGCCTCCGAGGGTGGGGGGCAGTCACTTAGGGAAGAAACTTCCAAGGGTTGTGGTCAAGTCAGGAGGCTTGTCTGCACATAAATATCTTGGAACTAAGGGCCATATACAACGCCCTGAGTAAAGCGGAGCCTCTGCTTCGCAACCAACCGGTGCTGATTCAGTCAGACAACATCACCGCAGTGGCTCATGTAAACCGCCAGGGCGGCACAAGAAGCAGAGTGGCGATGGCGGAAGCCACCAGGATTCTTCGTTGGGCGGAGAATCACGTGCAAGCACTGTCAGCAGTGTTCATTCCGGGAGTGGACAACTGGGAAGCAGACTTCCTCAGCAGGCACGACCTCCACCCGGGAGAGTGGGGACTTCATCACGAAGTCTTCACTCAGATTACAAATCGATGGGAACTGCCACAGGTAGACATGATGGCGTCCTGTCTCAACAAAAAGCTACAAAGGTATTGCGCCAGGTCAAGAGACCCTCAGGCGATAGCTGTGTACGCACTGGTAACACCGTGGGTGTTCCAGTCGGTCTATGTGTTTCCTCCTCTTCCTCTCATACCCAAGGTGCTGAGAATCGTAAGAAAAAGAGGAGTGAGAACAATACTCATTGTTCCGGATTGGCCAAGAAGGACTTGGTACCCGGACCTGCAAGAAATGCTCACAGAGGACCCGTGGCCTCTGCCTCTCAGACAGGACCTGTTGCAACAGGGGCCCTGTCTGTTCCAAGACTTATCGCGGCTGCGTTTGACGGCATGACGGTTGAACGCAGGATCCTAGCGGAAAAAGGCATTCCGGAGGAAGTTATTCCTACGCTGATAAAGGCTAGGAAGGACGTGACCGCAAGATACTATCACTGTATATGGCGAAAATATGTTGCCTGGTGTGAGGCCAGGAAGGCCCCTACAGAGGAATTCCAGCTGGGTCGGTTCCTGCACTTCCTACAATCTGGAGTGACTATGGGCCTGAAGTTGGGGTCCATAAAGGTCCAGATTTCGGCCCTATCCATTTTCTTTCAAAAGGAACTGGCTTCTCTTCCAGAAGTTCAGACGTTTGTTAAGGGAGTGCTGCATATTCAGCCCCCTTTTGTGCCACCAGTGGCACCTTGGGATCTCAACGTGGTGTTGGGTTTCCTGAAATCCCACTGGTTTGAGCCACTTAAGACCGTGGAGCTAAAGTATCTCACGTGGAAGGTGGTCATGCTATTGGCCTTAGCTTCGGCTAGGCGTGTGTCAGAATTGGCGGCTTTGTCATGTAAAAGCCCCTATCTGGTTTTCCATATGGACATGGCAGAATTACGGACTCGCCCGCAATTTCTGCCGAAGGTGGTGTCATCCTTTCATTTGATCCAACCTATTGTGGTGCCTGCGGCTAATTGTGACTTGGAGGATTCCAAGTTGCTTGATGTAGTCAGGGCTTTGAAGATCTATGTAGCCAGGACGGCTGGAGTCAGGAAGACTGACTCGCTGTTTATCCTGTATGCATCCAACATGCTGGGTGCTCCTGCTTCAAAGCAAACCATTGCTCGCTGGATCTGTAGCACGATTCAGCAGGCTCATTCTGCGGCTGGTTTGCCGCATCCAAAATCGGTGAAAGCCCATTCCACAAGGAAAGTGGGCTCTTCTTGGGCGGCTGCCCGAGGGGTCTCGGCATTACAGCTTTGCCGAGCAGCTACTTGGTCAGGTACAAACACATTTGCTAAGTTCTACAAGTTTGATACCCTGGCTGAGGAGGACCTTGTGTTTGCCCATTCGGTGCTGCAGAGTCATCCGCACTCTCCCACCCGTTTGGGAGCTTTGGTATAACCCCCATGGTCCTTACGGAGTCCCCAGCATCCACTAGGACGTTAGAGAAAATAAGATTTTACTCACCGGTAAATCTATTTCTCGCAGTCCGTAGTAGATGCTGGGCGCCCGTCCCAAGTGCGGACTTTCTGCAATACGTGTACATAGTTATTGCTTAATAAAGGGTTATGTTATGTGGGCATCCATTGTTGATGCTCTGTTGTGGTTCATACTGTTGACTGGGTAAGTTTATTTTAAGTTATACGGTGTGATTGGTGTGGCTGGTATGAGTCTTACCCTGGATTCCAAAATCCTTTCCTTATAATGTCAGCTCTTCCGGGCACAGTTTCCCTAACTGAGGTCTGGAGGAGGGGCATAGTACTACTGGTGTGCACTGGCTCCTCCCTCTAAGTCTTTCTTAGAGTGCCCAGTCTCCTGCGGAGCCCGTCTATTCCCCATGGTCCTTACGGAGTCCCCAGCATCCACTACGGACTACGAGAAATAGATTTACCGGTGAGTAAAATCTTATTTTCAGGGTCGGTGGACCAAGGAGGAGTCTCTCCTCCCGATCAACATTCTGGAATTGCGGGCGGTCTTCAATGTATTGAACCTGGCCCAGCATTTAATACAGAACCGTCTTGTTCAAGTACAGTCGGACAACGCCACCACAGTGGTTTACGTAAACCATCAAGGCGGCACTCGAAGCCGCCTGGCAATGAAGGAAGTCTTGCGGATTCTTCAATGGGCAGAACGCCATCTGCCGGCCATATCGACAATATTCATTCCGGGAGTCCTGAATTGGGAAGCGGACTTTCTCAGTCGTCAGGACGTACACGCCGGAGAGTGGGGCCTCCATCCAGAAGTGTTTCAACTCCTAGTGGAACGGTGGGGCCTTCCAGATGTGGATCTGATGGCGTCTCGACACAATCACAAGGTTTCGGTCTTCGGAGCAAGGACAAGGGATCCTCAAGCAGCATTCGTGGATGCGCTGGCAGTGCCATGGAAGTTTCGGCTGCCGTATGTGTTCCCTCCGGTGTCGTTTCTGCCCAAGGTAATTCGGAAGTTCAAGCAAGAAGGAGGAATCCTGCTTCTCATAGCTCCAGCGTGGCCCAGACGGCATTGGTTCTCAGACCTTCAGGGCCTCTCGTCAGAGCGTCCAATTCTACTACCACAACGCCCAGACCTCCTCGTTCAGGGCTCCTGTGTCTACCAGGACCTGGCCCCAGCTGTCTTTGACGGCGTGGCTCTTGAAGCTTCCGTCTTGAGGGCTAAAGGTTTTTCTGAGGCGGTCATTAAAATTATGTTCCGGGCCCGGAAACCGGCTTCTGCTCGGATTTACTATAGGGTCTGGCATTCTTACTTTGTGTGGTGCGCATCTAACAATTATGACCCTTCCAAGTTTAGTACGGACAAACTTTTGGCTTTTCTGCAGCAGGGCCTGGATTTGTGCCTGCGTCTGGCTTCCCTCAAGGTTCATATTTCTGCCTGGTCTGTGTGGTTTCAGAGAAATTGTGACCTTGCCTGGTGATCATACCTTTACTCGGTGTGTTGTGTCCAACCTCCTCTTTATGTCCTGCCCGTAATTTCCTGGTGACTTGTCTGTGCTGACAGCTGGGAAGTTCTGCGCACTGAAGCTCTGCATTACGGAAAACAGCAGCACCAAGGAGCACCGCTGTTAAAAAGTGCACCATTCCTATTTGAGTTTTTTTTTTTTTTTTTTTAAGGCGTTTGTCATTAGAATAACAATTCTAGTATAGTCTGTAATATTTCTCCTCTCTGTACTCTTGCAAAGCCTACTGGAGGGATGGAAACTAGCAAAACTCATAGTATTTGTGCTGCATGTGAAGATACAGTGCGATGTATGGACTGTAAACCAATGTTACTCCCTGGGTGGTGACATACAGTGCATCTGGAAAGTATTCACAGTGCTTAACTTTTTCCACATTTTGTTATGTTACAGCCTTATTCCAAAATGGAATAAATTCATTTTCTCTTAAGTCTAGAGGATGCTGGGGTCCACATTAGTACCATGGGGTATAGACGGGTCCACTAGGAGCCATTGGCACTTTAATAGTTTAAGAGTGTGGGCTGGCTCCTCCCTCTATGCCACTCCTACCACACTCTGTTTAGAAAATGTGCCCAGAGGAGCCGGTCACAGCTAGGGGAGCTCTCCTGAGCATTCCTAAAGAAGTTTAGTCTAGGGTTTATTTTACAGGGAGGCTGCTGGCAACAGCCTCCCTGCAGCGTGGGAGTAAGGTGGGGAACAGTGTCCGCCCTGCGGGGTCTGAGCCACTGACTCCGCTGACTGGACACTGAGCTCCAGAGGGGCTGATCGGTTGCTGCCGCAGGGGAGCCGCTCACCCCAGCAGCATGCCGCTGACCTTTTACAGAGCTGAAGCAGTGGTGAGTTAGTCACTGACCCCCCTAGCAAGTGGGGGGCCGGTGTGAGGATGGCGGCAACAGGGGATGGAGCGCGATATTAACCGCGCTCCCGGACGGTACCAGAGGCACACTGTGCGGCGCTGTGAGGGGTGCCCTGGGCCAGCGCTTACCCCTCACACTGGTTAGCAAGTCTGTCGGGCCCCAGGGATCCCAGCCAGCACAACTCCTCAGACCAGTTTCAAATGCAGAAGAGCGGGAAGACCGCGCCATGAAGGGTGCGGAGCTTCTCCTCAGAGCAGACCCTGCAGCGTTCCATCGTCATTTTCCTGCATGCTGATGGTTGAAGGAAGATCCAGATTACTGAAATACGGTACCAGGGGGTTGTATAGCGGAGTGGAGGCGGATTGTTTGACACTGTCTCCTATTAAGGAGCACAAGTCAGCGCTGAAAAGGGGTTTTCTCCTTGTGTAAAGGGCTGGTGTGTGTTGGCTCCAATCTGTCTCTCTTGCCATTCTTGGGAGGGAAACTCTTACCCCATCCTGTGTGTGTGGTGTTTGGTGGTCACCAGCAGCAATGTCCATGGATACAGTGTTATATGCTGCAGAGGATTTATCCTCCCAGGATGATCCCATTCCATGTTATCAGTTTAGCACAGATTCCAGCAAGGGAACCAGAGTGGTTTTCCTCTATCAAGACTTGGATTTCTCAGATTTCTGACGGGGTTGGCAGTAATTAATCTGCAACCCAGGTATTGCAGTCCTCTATGGCTGTGTGGCCCTTGTCAGGTACCTCAGGTCACCCCTCTATATAACCCCACAAACGTGCATTTGTGCAGGTAACACAAGTCGACACTGATACCGATTCTGACACTACAGATGGGGATGTATTGCGGGGGTCCGCATCTCTTGCAAGGGGGGTGCAATTGTTGATAGAGACTATCGGGGATGTGTTAAATGTTAATGATACCACACCTGAGCAGGTTGAGGAGGTTTTTTCACTGAAAACAAGAAAGCCTCGCTAACCTTCCCTGCGTCAAGAGAGCTGAATGCTATATTTGAAAAGGCCTGGGTGAATCCTGAAAAGAAGTTTCAGATCCCTAAGGATTCTGGTAGCTTTTCCTTTCCCTGAGGAGGATAGGAAAAAGTGGGAAAACCTGCCGATTGTTGACGCATCTGTATCCAGACTCTCGAAAGTGGTTTTACCGGTACTGGGATCTACCGCCTTGAAGGAGCCGGCAGATAGGAAAATTGATAATACTCTGAAATCAGTGTACACTACTTCAGGGGCCATATTGCGTCCCACTATTGCTAGTGCATGGATTGCAAAGGCAATAGTGAAATGGTCGACTGCCTTAATGGAGGATTTGGATACGATGGATAGGGATGACGTTGCACTGTATTTACGCAACATTCATGATTCTGCAGGTTTTATGGTAGAATCCATGAAAGACCTGGGTTCCATGGCTGTGGGAATTTCTTCCATGTCTGTTTCAGCTAGTCAGGGACTGTGGCTTCACCAGTGGTCGGCCGACGCGGAATCCAGAAGAAGTGTGGAGTCGCTGCCCTATACAGGCCAGGCTCTCTTTGGGTAAGCCCTTGACGCGTGGATATCTACCGCTACAGCTGGTAAGTCTCCGTATCTTCCCACCTGCAGGTTCCCAAGAACAAAAGCCTGCTTCAGGTACCCCAAAGTCCTCTGCATGACGGTGGACGGGAAGGCCCGGAGGTGGGGCCTGTGGGAGCGAGACTCGGACAGTTCAATCATGTCTGGGTATCGTCCGTCCTGGATCCCTGGGTGATAGATATTGTATCTCAGGGATACAGGCTGGAATTTAAAAGTCTCCCTCCTCATTGTTTTTTCAAGTCGGGCTTACCGACTCTGTTGGAGGACAGCACAGTGCTTCAAGACGCTGTCCAAAAGCTGGTGGAGGCACAAGCCATTGTGCTGGTACCACCGCACATGCTGACAAAGGGTTATTATTCGAACCTTTTCGTGGTACTGAAACCAGATGGTTCGGTCAGGCCCATTCTGAACCTTAAATCATTGAACCCCTTTCTAAAAGAGTACAAGATGAAGTCTCTGAGGGCGGTGATATCAGGTCTGGAAGAGGGGGAATTCCTGGTATCGCTGGATATCAAGGATGCATACCTTCACATCCCGATCTGGCTGCCTCATCAAGCTGAACTCCGCTTTGCTTTGCTGGACTGTCATTTTCAGTTCCAGGCCCTGCCATTCGGCCTCTCAACAGCACCGAGGGTGTTTACCAAGGTGATGGCGGAAATGATGATGCTACTCCGCAAGCAGGGTGTGAACATCATTCCTTATCTGGACGATCTTCTGATAAAGGCATCGTCCAGGGAGAAGCTGCTGCAGTCCATTGCCCTCACAACGCGGCTGCTTCAGTGTCGCGGGTGGATTCTGAATTTTCCGAAGTCACATTTGGAACCCACCCAGTGTGTCATTTCTGGGAATGATCCTGGATACGGAAGTGCAGCAAGGGTTTCTTCCAC
Organism: Pseudophryne corroboree; assembly: GCF_028390025.1. NCBI lineage: Eukaryota > Metazoa > Chordata > Amphibia > Anura > Myobatrachidae > Pseudophryne > Pseudophryne corroboree. Next base: position 629,696,440 of record NC_086445.1, read on the forward strand.
GGGACAAGGCGTTGGTGATCCAATCCATGGTCCGGGATGTTTTGAAGCCACCCCGGGTGTCGGTACATCAATGCATTCGCCTATTGGGAAAGATGGTGGCCTCTTACGAGGCTCTCCAGTATGGGAGGTTTCATGCTCAGACCTTCCAGCTGGACCTCCTGGACAAGTGGTCGAGATCCCACCTCCACATGCATCAGAGAATTCGTCTGTCGCCAAGGGCGAGGATTTCACTCCTCAGGTGGCTCCAATTGCCTCACCTCCTGGAAGGCCGCAGATTCGGGACTGGGTCCTGCTAACAACGGATGCGAGCCTCTGGGGCTGGGGAGCAGTCACTCAAGGGGTGACCTTCCAAGGATGGTGGTCAAGCCTGGAAGCTGGCCTGCCAATCAACATTCTGGAACTAAGCCGTCTACAACGGTTTTCAGGCGGGCCCTCTTCTTAAAAAAACGGGCCATTTAAGTGCAGTCGGACAACGCAACAGTGGCTTACATAAACCGCCAGGGCGGAATGAAGAGCAGAGCGGCAATGTCAGAGGTCACAAGAATACTCCTCTGGATGGAAAAGCACACGCTGGCACTGTCGGCCATCTTCATTCCGGGAGTAGACAACTGGGAAGCAGACTTCCTCAGCAGGCACGATCTCCATCCGGGAGAGTGGGGTCTCCATCCGGAGGTGTTCAAGGAGGTAACAGATCTTTGGGGCCTACCCCAAATAGATATGATGGCCTCTCGTTTCAACAAGAAGCTTCTGCGTTATTGTTCCAGGTCGAGGGACCCACAGGCAGTGGCGGTGGACGCCCTGGTGTCTCCGTGGGTGTTCCAGTCGGTGTACGTGTTTCCACCTCTCCCAGTGATCCCAAGAATCCTAAAGCTCATAAGGAGAACAAGGGTTCAAGCAATTCTCATTGCCCCAGACTGGCCAAGAAGGGCTTGGTACGCAGACCTTCTGGATCTACTGCAAGAAGAGCAGAGGCCTCTTCCTCTTCGGGAGGACCTGTTGTAGCAGGGGCCGTTCGCCTATCAAAACTTACCGCGGCTACGTTTGACGGCATGGAAGTTGAGCGCATGATTCTTGCTCGGAAGGGTATTCCGAAAGAAGTGATTCCTACCCTCATACAGGCTAGGATAGGGGTAACGTCTAAACCATTGTATTTGGAATAAATATGTCTCTTGGTGCGAGTCCAAGAAGTTTCCGGCGGTGGAATTTCAACTGGGATGTTTCCTCCTCTTCCTGCTGGCAGGAGTGGATATGGGGCTGAGATTGGGATCTGTAAAGGTCCAGATTTCAGCCCTGTCCATTTTCTTTCAGAAGCAATTGGCTGCCCTCCCTGAGGTTCAGACCTTTTTGAAGGAAGTTCTGCATATCCAACCTCCCTTTGTACCGCATACTGCGCCATGGGACCTTAACATGGTGTTGCAGTTTCTCCAGTCGGATTGGTTTGAGCCTCTACAGGAGGTGGAGCTCAAATTTCTTACATGGAAGACGGCCACACTGTTGGCCTTAGCTTCTGCTAGGTGTGTCTCTGAGCTGGGGCCTTTGTCATGCAAAAGCCTTTACTTGATCTTCCATGAGGCTAGAGCTGAGCTCCGGACACGTCAGCAGTTCCTTCCAAAGGTTGTCGGTATTTCATATCAACCAACCTATTGTGGTGCCAGTGGCTACTGACTACTCCATTACTTCAAAGTCCTTGGATGTCGTGAGGGCTCTGAAGATTTATGTGAAGAGAACCTCTCGTCACAGGTAGTTGGACTCTGTCCTATATGATCCCAAGAAAATTGGGTATCCTGCTACTAAGCAGTCTATTTCTCTCGATTAGGTTCACTATCCAGCAAGCCTATTCTACGGCAGGACTGCCGTGTCCAAAATCTGTTAAGGCCCACTCTACTCGTAAGGTGGGGTCTTCCTGGGCGGCTGCCCAGGGTGTCTCGGCAGTACAACTTTGCCGAGCGGCAACTTGGTCTGGGTCGAACACATTTGCAAAGTTCTACAAGTTCGATACCTTGGCCACTGATGATCTGAAGTTCAGTCAATCAGTTCTGCAGGGGCCTCCATGCTCTCCCTCCCGTTCTGGGAGTTTTGGTATATCCCCATGGTACTAATGTGGACCCCAGCATCCTCTAGGACGTAAGAGAAAATAGGATTTTGGTACCTACCGGTAAATCCTTTTTCTCGTAGTCCGTAGAGGATGCTGGGTGCCCACCCAGCGCTTCGTTATCCTGCTGTTAATTGGTTCAGTACCACTTTTAGTTGTGTACTGCATTGTTACTTGGTAAGTAATGTTTCAGCCGTTGCTGAGTAGTTCAAGCTAGTTGTCTTGACGTGCCTTGTATGTGTGAGCTGGTATGAATCTTACCACTATCTGTGTTAAGTCCTTCTCTCGAAGTATGTCTCCTCGGGCACAGTTTCTAGACAGTCTGGTAGGAGGGGCATAGAGGGAGGAGCCAGCCCACACTCTTAAACTCTTAAAGTGCCAATGGCTCCTGGTGGACCCATCTATACCCCATGGTACTCATGTGGACCCCAGCATCCTCTACAGACTGCGAGAAAAGGATTTACCGGTAGGTACCAAAATCCTATTTCTCTTACGTCCTAGAGGATGCTGGGGACTCCGTAAGGACCATGGGGTATAGACTGGCTCCGCAGGAGACATGGGCACTATTAAGAAACTTTAGAATGGGTGTGCACTGGCTCCTCCCTCTATGCCCCTCCTCCAGACCTCAGTTAGTTCCTGTGCCCAGAGGAGACTGGGTGCATTACAGGGAGCTCTCCTGAGTTTCTCTGAAAAAAATAATTTTGTTAGGTTTTTTATTTTCAGGGAGCACTGCTGGCTACAGGCTCCCTGCATCGTGGGACTGAGGAGAGGGAATCAGACCTACTTAAGTAATAGGCTCTGCTTCTTAGGCTACTGGACACCATTGGCTCCAGAGGGAGTCGGAACGCAGGTCTCCCCTCGCCGTTCGTCCCAGAGCCGCGCCGCCGCCGTCCTCACAGAGCCGGAAGAAAGAAGCTGGGCGAGTATAAGGAGAAAGAAGACTTCAGATCTTCTGAGGTAACGCTGCGCGCCATTGCTCCCACACACAACACACACTGCAGGCACGGATGGGTGCAGGGAGGGGAGGGAGGGAGAGCCCTTGGCAGCAATATTACACCTCTAGGACTGGCTAGTACATATATAGGCTGCGGAGGCAGTATATATTAAAATCCCCCGCCAGTATTACAAAATTGAGCGGGACCGAAGCCCGCCGCTGGGGGGGGGGGGGGGGGGCGGAGCTTGATCCCACAGCACTAACCAGCGCCATTTTCTCCACAGAGCACTGCAGAGAAGCTGGCTCCCCGGACTCTCCCCTGCTGAACACGGTGACACAGGGCAGAAAAGAGGGGGGGGGGGGGCATTTGTAAGGCGCAGTGAGTGTATTATATACAGATAATTATATATAAAAGCGCTATTTATCTGGGAATTTTGTTTTCCAGTGTGGGTTGGCGCTGGGTGTGTGCTGGCATTCTCTCTCTCTCTCTCTCTCTCTCTCTCTCTCTCTCTCTCTCTCTCTCTCTCTCTCTCTCTCTCTCCTGATTGGTTGTTGGACATGTGGAATGTTTTAAATGCAAATGTGACTTTATTACATAAAAGGATGGACAAAGCAGAGTCCAGGGAAAAAGCAGGGAGTCAATCCATGGCTTTAGCTGTGTCACGGGGCCCTTCAGGGTCCCAAAAACGTCCTCTATCCCTAATAGCAGACACTGATACCGACACGGATTCTGACTCCAGTGTCGACTACGATGATGCAAGGTTACACCCAAGGGTGGCCAAAAGTATTCATTATATGATTATTGCAATAAAAGATGTTTTGCATATCACAGATGACCCCTCTGTCCCTGACACGAGGGTGCACATGTTTAAGGAAAAGAAACCGGAGGTAACCTTTCCCCCATCTCATGAGCTAAACGAGTTATTTGAAAAATCTTGGGAAACTCCAGATAAAAAACGTCCGATTCCCAAGAGGATTATTATGGCGTATCCTTTTCCTGCACGGGACAGGGTACGGTGGGAATCCTCGCCCAGGGTGGACAAGGCTTTAATGCGCTTGTCCAAGAAGGTGGCGCTACCATCTCCAGACACGGCAGCCCTCAAGGATCCTGCTGATCGCAGACAGGAAACTACCTTAAAATCTATTTATACACATACGGGTGCTTTACTCGGGCCGGCAATAGCATCGGCATGGGTATGTAGCGCAGTTGCTGCTTGGACAGATACCTTGTCAGCTGACATTGATACCCTTGATAGGGATACCATTTTATTGACCTTAGGTCACATTAACGACGCAGTCTTATATTTGAGAGACGCTCAGAGCGACGTTGGGCTGCTAGGTTCGAGAGCCAACGCCATGGCGATTTCGGCTAGGCGGGCCCTGTGGACCCGCCAATGGACGGGTGATGCCGACTCAAAGAGGCATATGGAGGTTTTACCATACAAGGGTGAGGTTTTATTTGGGGAAGGTCTCGCGGACCTGGTTTCCACAGCTACCGCGGGTAAATCTACTTTTTTGCCTTTTGTTCCCCCACAGCAAAATAAAACTCCACAATATCAGATGCAGTCCTTTCGGTCGCATAAGTCCAGAAGAGGTCGGGGCTCATCCTTCCTCGCCAGAGGTAAGGGTAGAGGGAAAAGAACGCCTGCTACGGCTAGTTCCCAAGAGCAGAAGTCCTCCCCGGCTTCCACTAAATCCACCGCATGACGCTGGGGCTCCACTGAGGGAGTTTTCACCGGTGGGGGCACGTCTTCGACTCTTCAGCCAGGTCTGGGTTCTGTCAGACGTGGATCCTTGGGCGCTGGAAATTGTGTCCCAACGCTACAAACTGGATTCAAAGAGGTGCCTCCTCGCCGATTTTTCAAGTCTGCCTTGCCAGCTGCTCCCCCAGAGAGGGAAATAGTGTCAGCTGCAATTCAAAAGCTGTGTCAACAGCAAGTGATTATCAAGGTTCCCCTAGTCCAACAGGGGAAAGAGTACTATTCAACCCTGTTCGTGGTCCCGAAACCGGATTGCTCGGTCAGACCCATTTTAAATCTAAAATCCCTAAACCTGTACTTGAAAGTTCAAATTCAAGATGGAATCGCTCCGGGCAGTGATCTCCAGCCTGGAAGGGGGGGATTTTATGGTGTCACTAGACATAAAGGATGCATACCTTCATGTCCCCATATATCCTCCTCATCAGGAGTACCTGAGATTCGCTGTACAGGACTGTCATTACCAGTTTCAGACGTTGCCGTTTGGGCTTTCCACGGCCCCGAGGATTTTCACCAAGGTGATGGCGGAGATGATGGTGCTCCTGCGCAGGCAGGGAGTCACAATTATCCCGTACCGGACGATCTCCTGATAAAAGCGAGATCAATTGCTGAAAAGCGTGTCGCTCTCCCTGAGAGTGCTACAACAGCATGGTTGGATTCTAAATCTGCCAAAGTCTCAATTGATTCCAACGACTCGTCTATCATTCCTAGGCATGATTCTGGACACGGAACAGAAGAGGGTTTTTCTCCCAATGGAAAAAGCCCAGTACCTCCAGAATATGGTCAGAGACCTGCTAAAACCAAAAAGTCTGTTCATCAATACACTCGAGTTCTGGGAAAAATGGTGGCAGCCTACGAGGCCATCCCCTTTGGCAGGTTCCATGCGAGGACATTTCAGTGGGACCTTCTGGACAAGTGGTCCGGGTCACCACGGACGCGAGCCTCCGAGGATGGGGAGCAGTCACACAAGGAAGGAATTTTCAGGGACTATGGTCAAGCCAGGAGGCTTGTCTACACATCAACATACTGGAATTGAGGGCCATATACAACGTCCGACAAGCGGAGAGTCTTCTTCACGACTTACCGGTTCTGATTCAATCGGACAACGTCACAGCCGTGGCTCATGTAAACCGCCAAGGCGGGACAAGGAGCAGAGTGGCAATGGTGGAAGCCACCAAGATTCTTCGCTGGGTGGAAAATCACATAAGCGCTCTGTCAGCAGTCTTCATTCCGGCAGTGGACAACTGGGAAGCAGACTTCCTCAGCGCAGACGATCTCCATCCAGGAGAGTGGGGACTTCATCAAGAAGTTTCTCTGACGTCCTAGTGGATGCTGGGAACTCCGTAAGGACCATGGGGAATAGCGGCTCCGCAGGAGACTGGGCACAACTAAAGAAAGCTTTAGGTCACCTGGTGTGCACTGGCTCCTCCCACTATGACCCTCCTCCAAGCCTCAGTTAGATTTTGTGCCCGGCCGAGGTTGGATGCACACTAGGGGCTCTCCTGAGCCCTTAGAAAGAAAGTATAGATTTAGGTTTTTTATTTTCAGTGAGACCTGCTGGCAACAGGCTCACTGCAGCGAGGGACTAAGGGGAGAAGAAGCGAACTCGCCTGCTTGCAGCCGGATTGGGCTTCTTAGGCTACTGGACACCATTAGCTCCAGAGGGATCGACCGCAGGCCTAGTCCTTAGTGTTCGGTCCCGGAGCCGCGCCGCCGTCCCCCTTACAGAGCCAGAAGCAAGAAGAGGTCCCGAAAATCGGCGGCAGAAGACATCAGTCTTCACCAAGGTAGCGCACAGCACTGCAGCTGTGCGCCATTGCTCCTCATGTACACCTCACACTCCGGTCACTGAGGGTGCAGGGCGCTGGGGGGGGGGGGGGCGCCCTGAGCAGCAATATTAGCACCTTGGCTGGCAAAAATACCACAATATATAGCCCCAGAGGCTATATATGTGGTAAATACCCCTGCCAGAATCCAGAAAAAAGCGGGAGAAAAGTCCGCGAAAAAGGGGCGGAGCTATCTCAGACACACTGGCGCCATTTTCTCTTCACAGTGCAGCTGGAAGAAAGCTCCCCAGGCTCTCCCCTGTAGTTTTCAGGCTCAAAGGGTTAAAAAGAGAGGGGGGGCACTAAATTTAGGCGCAATATTATATATACAAGCAGCTATTGGGGAAATTTCACTCAGTTATAGTGTTAATCCCCACATTATATAGCGCTCTGGTGTGTGCTGGCATACTCTCTCTCTGTCTCCCCAAAGGGCTTTGTGGGGTCCTGTCCTCAGTCAGAGCATTCCCTGTGTGTGTGCGGTGTGTCGGTACAGCTGTGTCGACATGTTTAATGAGGAGGCTTATATGGTGACGGAGCAGATGCCGATAAATGTGATGTTGCCCCCTGTGGGGCCGACACCAGAGTGGATGGTTAGGTGAAAGGTATTAACCGACAGTGTCAACTCCTTACATAAAAGGGTGGATGACGTAACAGCTGTGGGACAGCCGGCTTCTCAGTCCGCGCCTGCCCAGGCGTCTCAAAGGCCATCAGGGGCTCAAAAAAAAACGCCCGCTCACTCAGATGGCAGACACAGATGTCGACACGGAGTCTGACTCCAGTGTCGACAAGGTTGAGACATATACACAATCCACTAGGAACATCCGTGACTTAATCCCGGCAATAAAAAATGTTACACATTTCTGACATTAACCCAAGTACCACTAAAAAAAAAGGGTTTTATGTTTGGGGAGAAAAAGCAGGCAGTGTTTTGTTCCCCCATCAGATGAATGAATGAAGTGTGTGAAAAGCGTGGGTTCCCCCCGATAAGAAACTGGTAATTTCTAAAAAGTTACTGATGGCGTACCCTTTCCCGCCAAAGGATAAGTTACGCTGGGAGATATCCCCTAGGGTGGATAAGGCGCTCACACGGTTGTCAAAAAAGGTGGCACTGCCGTTTTAGGAACGGCCACTTTGAAGGTACCTGTTGATAAAAAGCAGGAGGCTATCCTGAAGTCTGTATTTACACACTCGGGTACTAGACTGAGACCTGCAGATCGTGCTGCTGCAGTGTGGTCGGTGACCCTGTCACATGAGAACATATTAAAGACATCGTCTTATATATGAGGGATGCACAGAGGGATATTTTGCCGGCTGGCATCCAAAATGAATGTAATGACCATTCTGTCAGGAGGGTATTAGAGACCTGTCACTGGACAGGTGATGCTGACTTTAAAAGGCGCATAGAGACTCTGCCTTATAAGGGTGAGGAATTATTTGGGGATGGTCTCTGGGACATCGTATCCATTACCTCAGGTTTCCTCACAGACTAAGAAAGCACTGTATTATCAGGTACAGTCCTTTCGGCTTCAGAAAAGCAAGCGGGTCAAAGGCGCTTACTTTCTGTACAGAGACATGGGGAGAGGGAAAAAAGCTGCACCAGTCAGCCTGTTCCCAGAATCAAAATTCTTCTCTCTCTTCCTCTGAGTCCACAGCATGACGCGGGAGCTCCACAGGTGTAGCCAGGTACGGTGGGGGGGCCGTCTCAAAAAATGTCAGCGATCAGTGGGCTCGCTCACAGGTGGATCCCTGTTTCATTCAAGTAGTATTTCAGGGGTACAAGCTGGAATTCGAGATGTCTCCCCCCCCCCCCCCCGCCGTTTCCTCAAATATGCCTTGCCGACAACTCCCTCAGGCAGGGAGGCTGCGCTAGAGGCAATTAATAAGCTGTATTCCCAGCAGGTAATACTCAAGGTGCCCCTACTTCAACAAGGACGGGGTTACTATTCCACACGGTTTGGGGTACCGAAACCGCATGGTTCGGTGTGACCCATTTTATATTTAAAATCCTTGAACACATACATAAAAAAATTCAAGTTCAAGATGGAATCGCTCAGGGCGGTTATTGCAAGCCTGGACGAGGGGGATTACATGGGATCCCGGGACATCAAGGATGCTTACCTGCATGTCCCCATTTACCATCCTCGCCAGGAGTACCTCAGATTTGTGGTACAGGATTACCATTACCAAGTCCAGACACTGCCGTTTGGACTGTACATGGCACCGAGGGTGTTTACCAAGGTAATGGCCAAAATGATGATACTCCTTCGAAAAAAGGGAGTTTTAATTATCCCGTACTTGGACAATATCCTTATAAGGGCAAGGTCCAAGGAGCAGTTGCTAGTCGGGGTAGCACTATTTTGGAAAGTGCTACAACAGCACGGTTGGATTCTAAACAGTCCAAAGTCACAGCTGGTTCCTACGACACGTCTACTGTTCCTGGGGATGGTTCTGGACACAGAACAGAAATAAGTGTTTCTCCCGGAGGAGAAAGCCAAGGAACTGTCATCTCTAGTCAGAGACCTCCTGAAGCAAAAACCGGTATCGGTGCATCATTGCACGCGAGTCCTGGGAAAAAATGGTAGCTTCCTACGAAGCAATCCCATTCGTCAGGTTCCATGCAAGAGGGCCGCAGGTTCGGCATACAGGACTAGGTCCTAGTGACCATGGATGCCAGCCTTTGAGGCTGGGGGGCAGTCACACAGGGAAAAAACTTCCAGGGACTTTGGTCAAGTGACTTCCCTACACATAAATATTCTGGAACTGAGGGCCATTTACAATGCCCTGAGTCAGGCAAGGCCTCTGCTTCAAAACCAGCCGGTACTGATCCAATCAGACAACATCACGGCAGTCGCCCATGTAAACCAACGGGGCGGCACAAGAAGCGGGATGGCGATGGCAGAAGCCACAAGGATTCTCCGATGGGCGGAAAATCATGTGTTAACACTGTCAGCAGTGTTCATTCCCGGAGTGGACGACTGGGAAGCAGATCTTCTCAGCGGACACGACCTCCACCCGGGAGAGTGGGGATTTCATCCAGAAGTCTTCCAAAGGATTGTACACCATTGGGAAAGGCCACAGGTGGACATGATGGCGTCCCGCCTCAACAAAAAGCTATAAAAGATATTGCGCCAGGTCAAAGGACCCTCAGGCGATGGCTGTGGACGCTCTGGTAACACCGTGGGTGTACCAGTCGGTTTATGTGTTCCTCCCTCTGCCTCTCATACAAAAGGTACTGAGAGTAATAGGAAGGCGAGGAGTAAGAACTTCAAGAAATTATATCAGAGGACCCATGGCCTCTGCCGCTCAGACAGGACCTGCGGCAGCAGGGGCCCTGTCTGTTCCAAGACTTACCGCGGCTACGTTTTGACGGCATGGCGGTTGAACGCCGGATCCTAAAGGAAAAGGGCATTCCGGAGGAAGTCATTCCTACGCTGATTCAAGCCAGGAAAGATGTAACTGCAAAACATTCTCACCGCATATGGCGAAAATATGTTGCTTGGTGTGAGGCCAAAAAGGCCCCAACAGAGGAATTTCAACTAGGTCGATTTCTGCATTTCCTACAAGCAGGAGTGTCTATGGGCCTAAAATTAGGCTCCATTAAGGTACAGATCTCGGCTCTGTCGATTTTCTTCCAAAAAGAACTAGCTTCAGTACCTGAAGTTCAGACATTGTAAAAGGAGTGCTGCATATTCAGCCCCCGGTTGTGCCTCCAGTGGCACCTTGGGTTCTCAACGTGGTGTTGAGTTTCTTAAAATCACATTGGTGTGAGCCACTAAAAACCGTGGATCTAAAATATCTCACGCGGAAAATGGTCATGTTATTGGCCTTGGCTTCGGCCAGGCGTGTATCAGAATTGGCGGCTTTGTCATATAAAAGTCCTTATCTGATTTTCCATATGGATAGGGCAGAATTGAGGACTCGTCCCCAGTTTCTCCCTAAGGTGATATCAGCTTTTCACTTGAACCAACTATTGTAGTGCCTGCGGCTACTAGGGACTTGGAGGATTCCAAGTTACTGGACGTAGTCAGGGCCTTGAAAAATTATGTTTCCAGGACGGCTAGAGTCAGGAGAACTGACTCGCTGTTTATCCTGTATGCACCCAGCAAACTGGGTGCTCCTGCTTCTAAGCAGACTATTGCTCGCTGGATTTGTAGCACAAGTCAGCTGGCGCATTCTGCGGCTGGACTACCGCAGCCAAAATCTGTAAAAACCCATTCCACAAGGAAGGTGGGCTCATCTTGGGCAGCTGCCCGAGGGGTCTCGGCTTTCCAACTTTGCCGAGCTGCAACTTGGTCAGGGGCAAACACGTTTGCAAAATTCTACAAAATTGATACCCTGGCTGAGGAGGACCTGGAGTTCTCTCATTCGGTGCTACAGAGTCATCCGCACTCTCCCGCCCGTTTGGGAGCTTTGGTATAATCCCCATGGTCCTTACGGAGTTCCCAGCATCCACTAGGACGTCAGAGAAAATAAGATTTTACTCACCGGTAAATCTATTTCTCGTAGTCCGTAGTGGATGCTGGGCGCCCATCCCAAGTGCGGATTGTCTGCAATACTTGTATATAGTTATTGCCTAACTAAAGGGTTATTGTTGAGCCATCTGTTGAGAGGCTCAGTTATATTCATACTGTTAACTGGGTATAGTATCACGAGTTATACGGTGTGATTGGTGTGGCTGGTATGAGTCTTACCCGGGATTCAAAATCCTTCCTTATTATGTCAGCTCGTCCGGGCACAGTGTCCTAACTGAGGCTTGGAGGAGGGTCATAGTGGGAGGAGCCAGTGCACACCAGGTGACCTAAAGCTTTCTTTAGTTGTGCCCAGTCTCCTGCGGAGCCGCTATTCCCCATGGTCCTTACGGAGTTCCCAGCATCCACTACGGACTACGAGAAATAGATTTACCGGTGAGTAAAATCTTATTTTTTGCAGAGATAACAAGTCATTGGGGACTTCCTCAATGAGACATGATGGCGTTACGCCTCAACAAGAAGCTTCGGAGGTATTGTGCCAAGTCAAGGGACCCTCAGGCAGTAGCGGTGGACGCCCTGGTGACACCATGGGTGTTTCAGTCGGTCTGTGTTCCCTCCTCTTCCTCTCATCTCAAAAATATTGAGTATCATAAGACGAAAAAGAGTGCAGACAATACTCATTGTTCCAGATTGGCCTCGAAGGGCCTGGTACTCAGATCTTCAGGAAATGCTCACAGAAGATCCGTGGCCTCTTCCTCTCAGGGAGGACCTGTTGCAGCAGGGGCCCTGCGTGTTCCAAGACTTACCACGGTTACGTTTGACGGTATGGCGGTTGAACAACGAATCCTAGCTGGGAAAGGTGTTCCGGAAGAAGTCATCCCTACGCTGATAAAGGCTAGGCAGGAGGTGACTGCGAAACATTATCACCGTATCTGGAGGAATTATGTATCTTGGACGGAAGAATTCCATCTGGGCTGTTTTCTCCACTTTCTACAGACAGGAGTGGATATGGGCCTGAAGTTAGGCTCCATTAAGGTACAGATTTCGGCCCTATCTATTTTCTTTCAGAAGGAATTGGCTTCTCTTCCAGAAGTCCAGACTTTTTTGTAAAGGGAGTGCTGCACATCCAGCCTCCTTTTGTGCCCCCAGTGGCACCATGGGACCTTAACGTGGTGTAACGGTTCCTAAACTCTCACTGGTTTGAACCGCTTCAGACGGTTGACTTATAATTTCTCACTTGGAAGGTGATCATGTTGTTGGCCTTGGCATCTGCGAGGCGGGTGTCGGTTTTGGCGGCCTTGTCTCACAAAAGCCCCTATCTGATTTTCCATATGGATAGAGCGGAGTTGAGGACTCGTCCTCAATTTTTGCCTAAGGTGGTTTCATCATTTCATATGAACCAGCCTATTGTGGTGCCTGTGGCTACGGGTGACTTGGAGGACTCCAAGTCCCTTGATGTAGTCAGGGCCTTAAAAATCTATGTAGCCAGGACGGCTCGGGTTAGGAAAACAGAGGCACTGTTTGTTTGTCCTGTATGCAGCCAACAAACTTGGCGCTCCTGCTTCAAAGCAGACTATTGCTCGCTGGATCTGTAACACGATTCAGCAGGCGCATTCTACGGCTGGATTGCCGTTACCAAATTTGGTAAAGGCCCATTCCACTAGGAAGGTGGGCTCTTTTTGGGCGGCTGCCCGAGGCGTCTCAGCTTTACAGCTTTGCCGAGCAGCTACCTGGTCGGGTTCAAACACTTTCGCAAAGTTCTATAAGTTTGATACCCTGGCTGATGAGGACCTTGCGTTTGCCCAGTCGGTGTTGCAGAGTCGTCCGCACTCTCCCGCCCCGTCTGGAGCTTTGGTATAAACCCCATGGTCCTTACGGAGTCCCCAGCATCCTCTAGGACGTAAGAGAAAATAAGATTTTAAACCTACCGGTAAATCTTTTTTTCCTAGTCCGTAGAGGATGCTGGGCGCCCGTCCCAGTGCGGACTATTTTCTGCAAGGCTTGTATATAGTTATTGCTTACATAAGGATTATGTTACAGTTGAAATCAGTCTTTGCCTGATACTGTTTTGTTCATACTGTTAACTGGTTTGCACATATTCCAGGTTATACGGTGTGGATGGTGTGGGCTGGTATGAATATTGCCCTTGGGATTAACAAAAATCCTTTCCTCGTACTGTCCGTCTCCTCTGGGCACAGTTCCCTAACTGAGGTCTGGAGGAGGGGCATAGAGGGAGGAGCCAGTGCACACCCATTCTAAAGTTTCTTTATAGTGCCCATGTCTCCTGCAGAGCCCGTCTATACCCCATGGTCCTTACGGAGTCCCCAGCATCCTCTACGGACTAGGAGAAAAAGATTTACCGGTAGGTTTAAAATCTTATTTTTTTTCCCCTCTGAATTCTACACACACAACCCCATAATGACGTGCAAAAATGTGTAAACATTTTTGGCTAATTTTATTGAAAATTAAAAATAAGAAATCACATGTACATAAATATTCACAGCCTTTGCTCAATACTTTGTTGATGCACCTTTGGCAGCAATTACTACCTCAAGTCTTTTTAAATGTGATGCCACAAGCTTGGCACACCTATCTTTGGGCAGTTTCGCCCATTCCTCTCTGCAGCACCTCTCAAGCTTCATCAAGTTGGTTGGGAAGCGTCAGTGTACAGCCATTTTCAGATCTCTCCAGAGATGTTCAATCGGATTCAAGTCTGTGCTCTGGCTGAGCCATTCAAGGACATTCACAGCGTTGTCCTGAAGCCACTCCTTTGATATCTTGGCTGCGTGCTTAGGGTCGTTGTCCTGCTGAAAGATGAACTGTCGCCTCAATCTGAGGTCAAGAGCACTCTGGAGCAGGTTTTCATTCAGGATGTTTCTGTACATTGCTGCATTAATCTTTCCCTCTATCCTGGCTAGTCTCCCAGTTCCTGCCGCTGAAAAACATCCCCACAGCATGATGCTGCCACCACCATGCTTCACTGTAGGGATGGTATTGGCCTGGTGATGAGCGATGCCTGGCATTCACGCCAAAGAGTTCAATCTTTGTCTCATCAGACCAGAGAATTTTGTTTCTCATGGTCAGAATCGTTCAGGTGCATTTTGGCAAACTCCAGGTGGGCTGGCATATGCTTTTTACTAAGACGTGGCTTCCATCAGGCCACTCTACCATACAGGCCTGATTGGTGGATTGCTGCAGTCCTTCTGGAAGGTTCTCTCTCCATAGAGGAATGCTGCAGCTCTGACAGAGTGACAATCTGGTTCTTGGTCACCTCCCTGACTAGGGCCCTTCTTCCCTGATCGCTTGGTTTTAGATGGCTGACCAACTCTAGGAAGAGTCATGGTGGTTCCGAACTTCTTCCATTTATGGATGATGGAGGCCACTGTTTGGGACCTTCAAAGCATCAGATATTTTTCTGTACCCTTCCCCAGATTTGTGCCTCGAGACAATCCTGTCTGAGTTCTACAGACCATTCCTTTGACTTCATGCTTGGTTTGTGCTCGGACATGCACGGTCAAGTGTGGGACCTTGCATAGGCAGGTGTGTGCCTTTCCAAATCATGTCCAATCAACTGAATTTACCATAGGTGGACTCCAATTAAGCTGTAGGAACATCTCATGGATGGTCAGTGGAAAGAGGATGCACCTGAGCTCAATCTTGAGCTTCATGGCAAAGGCTGTGAATACTTACGTACATGTGATTATTTATTTTTTATTTTAAAGAGCTGAGAAGTGTGCAGGGATGAGGAAGCTTCTTCAGTTTAAATGAATTTCAATTTACTTCTCTACTTTGATTTACTCCATGACAGCCGTATATACCCATCTGTTTTATGTTTTCCTATAATGTATAAGATTTTCTCTCCTTTCCGGGGTGCCTCTACTTGACTGACAATGGCATTATTGGTGGTGGTTGGTCCAGGAGCAATTTAAATTATTTATGGTCAGTGTAATAGACCACAAAACCAGTGCTTGTGGCCTCCAATCCTAAAATATCTGGACAAACAAACACATCCTTTCAATCGCCACATAACTGACCCGAAGGATGACCTATATACACAATTTACATAATTTGAATGTTTTTCTGAATTTCTCAATGAAAAAAGGAGTTATGGTAGACTTAACATTAACTCTTTCTGCGAGGTACATTGGGTTCCACAGGGAAACATCGGAGTGTAGAGTGGATCTTAATTCAGAGGCACCAACAGGCTAAAGCTTTAGGCTGTCTTAGGATGAATTGGGGCCTCCTCTATAACCCTGCCTCCAGGCACTGAGCGGAGTTTCGTTAACCAGTCCAATGCAGGAGCAGGTAGATGTTAGTCACATAGAACCACATTCTCGCAACAGGAAAAGGGACCAGCGGCTAATGCCATACAAACCCAAAGAAGCTAGGTACGTCAGGGTGGGCGCCCTGTGGAACCCAATGTACCTCGCAGAAAGAGTTATAAATAGTAAGTCTACCATAACTCTCCTTTTCTGCAGCAGGTTACATTGGTTTCAACAGGGAAACATCGTGGATGTCCTAAAGCAGTTCCTCAAGCGCGGGGCCGCGCCTTAGCGGGTATGAGCCCAGCGTCCAAAGGAAGCATCCTGGGAGGCCTAAGCTTCAAAGTCATAGAACCTAATGAACATGTTCACAGAGAACCACGTAGCCGCCTCGCAAAATTGATCTGCGCATGCGCCATGGCGGGCCGACCAAGAAAGTCCAACAGACCAAGTAGAATGGGCATTTATAGCAGCAGGAGCTGGGAGACCAGCCTGTGCATAAGCTTGTGCAATCACAATTCTAATCCATCTGCAATGGTTTGCTTATTCGCAGGCCAGCTACGTTTGTGAAAACCAAACAAAACAAAAAGGGAATCTGACCTCCTGATAGAGGCAGTCCTCTCCACATATATACGTTGAGCCTTTACCACAACGACCGCTCCTTTTGGAGGACAAATCAGAAGAGATAAAGGCCGGAATCACAATCTCTTGGTTAAGGTGAAAAGATGATGCCACCTTCGGTAAATAACCTGGCCGAGTTCTAAGAACTGCCCAGTCACAATGAAACATTAGAAAGGGTGGACGACAGGACAATGCGCCTAAGTCCGACATTGTCAATAGCCAGTAACAACAAGACCTTGGCCGTGTGCCATTTAAGGTCCACCATCTCAAGAGGTTCAAATGGAGACCTAGGGAGGCTGAATCCATAAGACACTCTGAGTGAATGTATTAACATCGGGTATAGACACAATTTTTCTCTGAAACCATACTGACAATTCAGATACTGCATGTGAACCTTGAGGGAGGCCAGATGAAGGCCTAAGTCCAGGCCTCTTTGCAGAAAACCAGAATTCTGGAAGTTATGAATCTGTATGCATCATAATTCTTATCAGCACACGAGGTGAAGTAAGAATTACAGACCCTGTAATAGTTCAGAGCAGGTGTCTGTTTACGGGCTTTTAACATAGTTTGGATGACCGCTTCTGACAATCCTTTGGCTCTCAGGAGTGATGCTTCAAAGCCAGCCAGGCCAGCTCTGGATAAAGACACGGGCCCTGTACGAGGAGGTCTGGTCGTTGAAGTAGTAGATGATGCTCCATCGATGGACCCTTCAGGTCTGAGACCCAGTGCCGTCTGGGCCACGCTGGAGCGACTAGAAGTAGAAATCCTCCTTGTTTGAACTTCCGCAGGACCCTGGGCAGGAGTGACACTGGAGGCAGCCGAAAGTTCCATGGAATTGCCAGTGCGTCAACAAACGTTGCTTGAGGATCCCTGGTCCTTGATCCGAAAACCGGAACCTGGTGATTGTGTCAAGCCGCCATCAGGTCTACGTCTGGTAGGCCCGACTAGTCCACTAGGAGTTGAAAGACTTCTTCTGGTTGAAGACTCCACTTGCCGGCGTGCATGTCCTGGCGACTGATGAAGTTGTCTTCCCAGTTCAGGACGCCTGGAATGAACACTGCCAACATTGCTGGCAGATGTCCTTCTGCCCAACTAAGGATTTTTGCCACTTCCCTCATTGCCATGCTGCTTCTAATGCCACCTTGATGGTTTATGTATGCCACCGTGGTGGCGTTGTCTGACCGTACTCGAACAAGCCTATTCTGTATCGGAGACAGGGCGAGAGATGGCGCATTGAACACCGCCCGCAACTCCAGAATGTTTGTTGGGAGGAGTGACTCCTCCTTGGTCCAGTGACCCTGAAAAGAGTGCTCCAACATTGCACCCCATCCCCTCAGACTGGCGTCTGTTGTCAGCAGGACCCAGCCGGGAGTCCAGAAGGGACGGCCCCTGCTCAATTGCTGGTCCTGTAGCCAACAGGTCAGCGACAGATGAACCTCTGGAGTCAGTGATCATGTGAGATCTGATCTGATGAGGTAGGCAATCGCACTTGGAAGGGATTAACCTCTACAGAGGGTGAGAATGAAATTGAGCGTACTCTACCATGTTGAATGCTGACACCATCAGGCCAAGTACTTGCATCGCAGAGTGTATCGACACTCTGGGGCAACAAATGAAGCATCTTATCCTGCTTTGAAGTCTCTGGACTTTTTCTGGAGACAAACAGTTGTCTGTGTGTCCAGGAGTGCCCCCAGGTGCACCATGCTCTGAGCTGGGACCAGTGAGGATTTCTTCCAATTTGATGAGCCACCCGTGGGCTTGTAGGAAGCTTACTGTCTGTTGCAGATGACTGAGGAGGACATTGTGGGAGTTTGCCAGAATCGGCAAGTCTTCCAGATACGGCAGGATCCTGACTCCCTGGCGACGGAGATGACCTGTCATTACGGCCATGACCTTGGTGAAGATCCGAGGAGCCTTAGCCAGTTCAAATGGCAGAGCCTGGAAATGATAGTGGAGGTTGCCAATAGCAAACCGTAGATACTGCTGATGCAACTTGGCAATCGGTATATGCAGGTACGCATCCTGTATATCCAGGGATACCATATAGTCTCCGGGTTCCATAGCCAGTATAATGTGTATGTACTGAAATTTCATATACAGCATGGTCCTAGAACGGAGGTGTATATATCAGAATACTCGTACAATATATCCTGTAAGGCGTAAACTTTTTTTTTTTCTTAACCACCGCTGTCTGTGTATAAAGACATGTAGAATACTCAAGTGTTTGTAAAGTCACAGTGCTGTATACAGGCAGCTTTACAAGGGAGACCTTGCCCTACAGTCCCAGAGACTAGCCGCAACTATGCTTATAAGATGGCGCCCAGCATATCAGTCGGGGAGTGAGGGAGAGTGTGAAGCAGCTCCACGGCGGGAAAATCTGCAGTACATGTCGCTACAGGTCAAGTGCCAGCTCCCCTATGTTGGACTTCCACCTCAGGGACTAGCAAGCCTTATTAAATGGGGCGTTAGTACACCCGACCTGTGCTCTATTACCCTGGTGGTCTAGTGGGTCCCTGCTCTATTACCCTGGTGGTCTAGTGGGTCCCAGTGCCACGACCTGTCTCCCTAGGTCATGGATGGATTGCGATTTTAATGGCGGGTCCCGTCTGGGGGACCCTCTTATCTCCTCCCCGTAGCAGCCATGCGAACCAGGAGAGCGACTGCGTGCCTAAAGCCAGAGCGTCTCTGCCGCAAGTACCTGGGAACAGGCCGCGGGAGTATGTGACACTGCTTGGGAGGTGATTGAGATGCAGCGCTGAAGTGTCACCATGACATACAGCGCTGACGGCCCAGTTTTGAAGAAATTCCGTCAGAAAAAGCTTTTTCAGGGCTGCCCAGTGGAGTCCACCTTTAACTGAGCTCACAGTGCCTGGAGGTGGGGTTATAGAGGAGGCCCCAATGCATCTTGGGACAGCCTAAAGCTTTAGCCTGTTAGTGCCTCTGGATCAAGATCCACTCTACACCCTGATGTTTCCCTGTGGAAACCAATGTAACCTGCTGCAGAAATGAGAGGTGCCGTGAAAAAATTTTTGTACCCTGGGTCACCATGATTCCAAAAAGTTTGGGAATCACTGCGTTAACCCATTCGTGACTGACATGGAGTATTTCATGGAAATACTGGTTGTATCTAACAGTGTCTACAACTTTACCTAGAATGGGGTATGTATTTGTTTATCCACTGATGTGGAGAATTCTAGGTTTTGCTGAAAGCCCTCTGCACAGGAATCTAAAATTATTTTCTACCTGCTAGGCCTGCTGTCACTTTTTTGGCTTTTCCATAACTACAATGACCCCTCAAATCTAGGATTGTCACCGGTATCCAGGTGATGAATCTAGGTCGATAGGTTCAAAAGGCTGACAGATTTTTGTTTTGTTTTTCCACGATTTACCAACGTTTGCTTTTATTTACTATTCACATGGGCATCTATTGGGAATAGTAACCTATTAAGCGGTACAAGCCACCTTGCCCAAAGCAAGCCTGCGTGGGTATATGTTTGTAGTGATGACCATATAACATGGATTATACAAGATCTGAACTAAAATAATAAATAAAACTTTTGTTAACCTTTTTTGATTAGTCAAACTTTTTACCTTGTGCACCATGGGTTGTCGCCTTATTGACTGTCTACCTCAGGGATGGGGTACCTTCGGCCCTCCAGCTGTTGAACTACACATCCTAGCATGCCCTGCAACAGTTTTAGCATGGCCAAATAGCAAAACTGTAGCAAGCAATGCTGGTATGTGTAGTTTAACAGCTGGAGGGCCAAAGGTTCCCCATCCCTGGTCTACCTAGACATTGTTGATCTATCATACCACACCCATTGCCAACCTGCTGTAAAATTGGGAACCAGTGCTAACAAGACAAATGTAATTGTTGAGAAAATGGATATTTTGCCCTGAAAGAGTCAACCATACACATGCCCTGCAACCAAGCCCCAAACAATTCTATCCAAAAGATTCTCTTACTGTATATGCATTACACAACAAATATGGAGGAGAGGGGAAGATGCCAGCTTTTAGTGAATTTGTTTTATTTATTTTTTAAACTGAATGCTACTTCATACTGATTTACAAAGGCATTGGTTTAATACTTGTTAGAATTGACAGTAACATGTTTTCTGTAGTATGGCCTTTACTAAATGACCTCCTTCTCTTTATAAGTGTAGTGAACAGTAGCTTTATTGTCTCTTCAGAAACCTGAAATTGGAAAAAGAACTGGAAGAAAGAAAACTCCCAAAAAGCAGGTAAGGTTGGTGTAGGGCTTAAGGGTGTTTTCTGCGGTTTAGTGCAGGCATTTTTTTTTTTTCTCTTTTGAAATTTGAACACTTGTGCAGGCTGTTGAATGTTTTTTCAGGGACAGGACCAGCAAGTAAACATCTTGTTGGGGCAGGGGAAGCTTACTCACTGGCATCATATTTGTACTAGCATTTTAAGAGTTATGGAAAATACATTTGTTTCCAATTTGTTTTGTGGACCACCTCTGGTGGTAACTTGCCTGCATGCTTAGGCCTGTCTAATTGTTATTATTAACAGAAGTCAATGGAATAGTATTCTCCATAACAAAATGACAGTATTGATTTTCATATTTGTTTTGTGCATCTACTGCACTAAACCATACTTGTTTGTATTTATTTCCATTCTAAAAAGGTTATTTCATAAAATGTCTTCCCAGGAGGAAGAGGAGGAAGACGGGGGCACAGCAGATTCCTCAGAAGACCAGTGACTGCAGTTCAGTGTCACATTTATTCTTCTTTCCCAAGCCTTTCTTCCTGCTCTAGCACACCTAAATAGTGACAAACGTATAGCACCATTTAAAAAAACAACTCACCTGACATAACTATTCTTGCCTCCTGCTGCAATACTCAGGTCATTATTAATGCTGGCAGTCTAACTGTAGACTGCTGTGCTAGTACACATTTGAACTTATGCCTTTCTTCAATAATTCACTGCCAGCATTAATGTATTCTAGACAGCTAGTAATTATAGCTACCTAAATACCTTAAGTTCCAGCACACTGGACTTTTTTGTTCATGTATGTCATTGGATAAATGATCATAGTTAATCTTAACACACCTTAGACCTTTCTAACCTACATCAGCCGAATCAGTCATGTATATTACCTGTGAATAACGCATTCTTGCTTTGCAGTTAAGAAATTGGTTCATATGTAGATATTTTCAGGCAATGTCCACATACACCTCTTAGAAAGAAACTTGGCGTGAATCTATAATATGCACCTGGGTGAGGATGAAAGTCTACTTTTGACATTTATGATGTTACTATGGTCAATGCTAACTGTGTAAATGGTGCTGTATTTTTGACCATAAGTCCATAGACTTTTGCACTAGGGTTTTTTCTTTTGTAGGCATGCATTTCATGTCCCAAACATCCATTACCTAGTTAAGTTTAAATCCAATTTCCTATGCTGAACAAGAGCAGATTTTGCAGTGGTGGTTCCCACTGAATATACCTACTTTGATTATAGGTTAAAGTTCTGTAACTTGAGACACTGTATAAACAGGATGGATTTTACTGTATTGACAAGAACGTTAAATGATTAATGATTGTGTTTGAGCAGTCTGTGCTTCGATGTTTTATGTGCATAAAGATAAACAAAATGTGGTAGGTTTGTTTTACGAAGCTAGTGTTTCCAAATTCTAGCCCTCTCTACGGCTAAGACGTATGTCAAATAAATGTGCCCTTTTGGGGTCTGGGACACTGGAGGGCTGGAATTGAGGAAAACACTACTAGATTATATGGTTTACTTAATTACAATAAAGTTCACATTTTTAGTGCAATAAGTGACTCTTGACTACATGTGTTTTTCACTTTAACTTTATTATTTTATTGTGTTTATTACTGAGCATAGTAGCCATTTTTCTGTGGACTCAACTCTTAAATATTAGAATAGCAGTAATTAAATGATTAAACAAGAGGTTCTCAAACGCAGTCCTCAAGGCATCCCAACAGTCCAGTTTTTAAGTTTGTCCATGCTTGGCCACAGGTGACCTAATTAGCACTTTAGCCAATTTGATTTAGCCATCTGCTGAGCCATGGATATACATAAAACCTGGACCGTTGGGGTGCCTTGAGGACAGTGTTTGAGAAACTCTGGACTAAACACTATACTAGGCATTGAACACTTGTTATCAGTCTACTTTTTATATATAACTAGTTACCAGCCCATCAAAATGGAAGAACAACATAACAGTAATGTTAGTGCTGGCAGCTTTGTGTGCTCGAAAGGAGCAACACTTGAATTGCTCAGTCAGGTGCCATCTAGTGGCCGCTGGCGTGCAAAACACTTTCATTTCACCCATAGAGATGAGGAGCAGGGTTGTCCTTTTATTATATAGGATATTTATTCTAAAACCAGGCTAACTCATACTAAATTCCCTCAAAGTCAATTTTAATGCCTGATTTGTTCTAGACTATTTTTCTCCGGCAGGGTCCACAGGTTATCCACAGGATAACAATGGGATATGATGGAGCGACAGCAGATTGGCCCCAAACGATCACAAGCTTTCAGTCCTCCCAGGATGCAACGGGCCCGTCCATATATACCCCCGCCCACTGGCTCAGGCAAATCAGTTTTTTGTTTGGTGCGACAGGAGCCGGACCATGGTCACAGGGCTGCTGTGTTTGGCAGCCCTAAGCTTTCTTATTTTATTTTTATAGTCTTACTACGTTTTTTTTTTTTGAGTGATCTGTCCTATCAGCATCTTGCACGCATATTGGAAAGAGTAGCTCCAACAACTCTCCGCCAGGTCGCAACAATGCTTACCCACGGTACAAGTGCTGTCTCGACGGGCGTCTGTGTCGGATATATATAGCAGGTCCAGCAGACGTTACCAGGCTGTGACCGGAGCACGGGGAGAAGGTAAGGCATCGGTTCCACTTAGAAGGGGAGTATGGACACAGCCGTATTGTATTGGGAGGAGACTACCAAACAGTGGCTGGCGCACGGCCACCACGGGTGCTCCAGCGCTAAGCCTTAGGGATCATAAGGCACCAGGATTAGTATGAGGCTGCGATACCTAGGGATGTCATCAGCGGTGGGGAGTCAGACGCTCTCCTGGTCGCCCCTCCCCCAAGTTCACGACCAGTTTCCGCAAGTCTCCCGCCATGAACGGTTGCCTCACTTCCGTCTCGGACGCTACCACGAGGGTTCTCGGTCGCAGCATAGGCCGCTGCGTCTGTGTACACTAAGTGTTACCGCAAGGAGACTGGGTTGCAGACTGGTGCGTCTGCATGCTCAGGTGTTCACTGAGCGTCTGTGTCCACTAAAAGTTCCCGGAGCGGCAGTGTACACTAGTAGCGTCTGGATCCACTCAACGTTTGCTAACGTATTGATCGATCTTGGAAGTGAGGTGAGTCTCCCTGTATCCCACTCTGAGTACGGGTTATACAGCACTAAATTTCTATCTACTTTTGCAGTATGAATAGTTAACTTAAGTGCCTATTGCATATGAGTCTGTATATATTACTATGGTTTTCTTCGCAATGCGTCTGCATACGGTAAATAACTGTATAGAACAGTTTTCAGTAAATGTACTCCTACATACTTTAAAATGTGTTTTGTAGTTGATAATATGCTCGTATGACTAATATATAACGTGACTGACTGCTAGTGTGATTGCTGACTTTATATGTTTGTCAGTGGTTTCTTCTGAGCCTCAATGCTGGTGCTTGGGTTGGGGATATCAGATTGATATCACTTTAAATATAGTAAAGTGATTACAGTCACAGATTGTGTAGTATACTGTGAAAAGCTGATTATTATGTCTAAGAGCGGCAAAAGTGACGAGGTTACATTAACCGTAACACCAACACTCATAACATGTTTATCCTGCAAAGTGGGATTATCCTTTCAGCATCTTGCACATGATGGGTTATGTACAAATTGTTTTGCGTTTCAGCAAATTGCAAGGCAGATTCCTGTTCAACGGCAGTTAGAGCTGCCTTGGGCTATGTTTGCATAAACCTTGTCCAGTATAGCTGAAAGGTTAGTTACTACAGCTTCAACCTCAGCAGTAGGGTACACTATTAACCCATACATGCAGCTCCCTTCTTATGGTAGAAGCTGTTGGGGCTATACCATAAGTCAACAAGCTGATAAACAAAGGGTAAATATATCCTCAAATTCACAGGCTACACAGGATGATACATCAGATGAGGATAGCTCCATATACTCACCTTCTACCTGTTCTTCATATGGTGAAGTAATCAGCTCAGAGGCTATAGCGGAGTTAATTGGAGCAATGAAGGCTATTCTGTCCCTAGAGGATTCAGCAGAGCTGATAACAACTAAGGAACCTGTGTTTAAACGTCCCAAAACAGTTAGGGTCGAGTTTCCAGGGTCAGAGGAGCTGATGGAAATTATGGAGGAAGATTGGGTTACACCCAATAAGAAATATAAAATAAATAAAAAAATGGGATTTCTATTACCCTTTTTCTAACTGGGGTCTCTTTAAAAAGAGAAGTTCCTCCTAAGGTAGATACGCACGTCATTCGTTTGGTGCGAAAGTTTATATTACATTTGGCGTCAACGTCATTAAATGATGTCACAGACAGAAGAGTAGACGGGTTTTTGAATAACATATTTTCTCTGTCAGGGTCTGTCATAAGGCAAGCTATGACCTCAGCATGGATGGCAAAGGTGGTAACTGAATGGGCTGAAGAAATGGAAAATGGGCTTTAAGCACCTACTAGGGAGCAGGAATCCCATATAGCTCACATAAAGCAGGCTGCGGTATTCTTAGAAGAAGCAGCAATGGATATGGGTACTATTGCTTCCAAAGCGTCAGCCTTAACGGTAGCTGCTCACAGAGTAATTTGTTTACGTACATGGAAAGCTGATTCAGAATCCAAAAAGGTTCTGGAAGCTATTCTCCTTGGTAAGGGATTGACAGGTATTTTGGAGTCAGAAGTAGAATCCAAGAAGGTCAGGTTTCCTGCCAATTATAACCCTAGGCCTAGGGGTTTGGTTTTTCAGCCATTTCGTTGGCAAGGAAAAACAAAAGGGAAAAATGATTCTAAACTGCCCCAGTACAGTAAGTTTGGTAAAGCGAAGAAGCAAAGGGCCACCAGAGGGCCTGCTTCCAAACAGGAACATAAGCCATCAGCCTGATGGTGCGGGCCTCCGCCTGGGGGACTAATATGGCAGCAGTCGACAACAGATGCTTGGGTGCAAGAAGCGGTATCTATTTCCCCTTTCAAGAAACATCCTCCTCGAAGGTACTTCTGCACCAGACTCTCTCATATAGAAACGGAGGCCAGAGCCCTGCAAGAAGCCGTTCAGAAATTGCTTCAGTCAGGAGAAATTCCAGTACCGCATGCACAACTGGGACAGGGTTTTTACGCCAACCTATTTTTGGTTCAGAAGCCAAACGAGTAATTCCGGCCAATTCTCAATCTTAAAATGTTAAACAAATACTACGGTTTCACATGGAGACGTTACGCTCCATAGTTTTGGCCATGGAACGGGATTACATGGTATCTCTGGATATACAGGATGTTTACCTGCATGTTCCTATAGCATTGTTCCATCAGTGTTATCTCAGGTTCGCCATCCTCCAGCAACATTTTCAGTTCCAGGCCTTACCCTTTGCGTTAGCCACAGCCCCAGAGTATTTACCAAGATCATTGTGGTTATGGCAGCTTATCTCCGCAAGCAGGGGATAAGAATCTTCCATACCTCAACAATCTTTTAATCCTGGCACAATCCCAGGAATTGCTCTACAACAGACGAAAACTTTGTGTACAGTAGCACGGATGGCTCATAAATTGGGCAAAGTCATCTCTGATTCCGTCTGATTCACTTGGGGGGCCGTATTGGATTCAAGTCTGCATAAAATATTTTTACCTCGGGAAAAGGTCCAAGGTGCAGTTAATGACTCAGGAATTGTTACACAGCCAAACAATATCAATTCACACAGCAATGCGAGTGATGGATTTGATGGTGTCGACATTCGACATGGTGGAGTATGCACAATTCCACTCAAGACCGCTGCAACATCTGATTCTGGCCAGATGGAATGGAGTACATCAGACAATAAAGAAACAGACGATGGTACTTCCAGTAAAGGTAAAAAGGTAATTAGCCTGGTGGCTGCAGACATCCCATCTAGACAAGGGGAGACCCTTTTTGATATCGGATTGCGAGATCCTGACGACGGATGCCAGTCTTCAGGGCTGGGGAGCAGTGTCAGGAAGATTATGGTTCCAGGGACAATGGACCACAGAAAAGTTACCTGCCAATAAACCTGTTGGAACTCCGGGCCATATACATGGCACTGATTCAGGCAAAGGACATTCTGCAAGGAAAACCAGTCCAGATCCGTTTAGACAATGCAACGGCAGTAGCGTACCTCAACCATCAGGGAGGAACTCACAGCCAAAAAGCAATGAAGGAGGTAAGTCACATAGTAAAGTGGGCAGAACTCCATCTTCCAGCATTGTCCACAGTGTTTGTTCCAGGAGTCCTAAACTGGGAAGAGGACTTTCTCAGTCGACACACCATTCGAGCAAGCGGCTTTACACCCGGAAGTTTCTCAGACTCTAGTAAACAAGTGGGGGTTGCCAGAGATAGATCTCATGGTGTCCCGTCTGAACAACAGAGTACCGGCATACGGGTCAAGAACAAAGGATCCCGGAGCGATCCTTGTGGACGCACTGTCAGTGAAATGGGATTTTCATCTGGCATATCTGTTTCCTCCAATCTCCCTGTTACCCAGGGGAAAATAAAACGGGCAAGGGGTGCCGTGATTCTAATAGCCCCGGCTTGGCCCAGAAAGCATTGGTACATAGATCTACAAAGTATGTTGATGGATGCTCCAATTCTGCTCCCTCAACATCCAGGTCTACTGATGCAGGGTCCTTGTTATCACAGGCATCTGGAGCAAACTGTCTTTGACACCGTGGCTATTGAAACCTCTATCCTGAAGTCAAGAGGTTTCTCACAAGAAGTGATTCAAACTGTGCTCAGAGCAAGGAAACCCTCCTCAGCTCTCATTTATCACCGAATATGGCAAACCTATATTCATTGGTGCAGTGAAAGAAGTATGGATCCAAAATCAGAGTATCCAGAGTCTTAGATTTCCTTCAGGCAGGAATGGATAAGGGTTTGAATGTGGCTTCCATGAGAGTTCAAGTTTCAGCATTGACTGTATGGTTCCAAAAGAAAATTGCCAATTTCTCTAACGTCCTAAGTGGATGCTGGGGACTCCGTAAGGACCATGGGGATTAGCGGCTCCTCAGGAGACTGGGCACAACTACAAAGAAAGCTTTAGACTACTGGTGTGCACTGGCTCCTCCCACTAAGACCCTCCTCCAGACCTCAGTTAGATTCTTGTGCCCGGCCGAGCTGGATGCACACTAGGGGCTCTCCTGAGCACCTAGAAAGAAAGTATATTTAGGTTTTTTATTTTCAGTGAGATCTGCTGGCAACAGACTCACTGCAGAGAGGGACTAAGGGGAGAAGAAGCGAACCTACCTAACAGGTGGTAGTTTGGGCTTCTTAGGCTACTGGACACCATTAGCTCCAGAGGGATCGACCGCAGGACCCGACCTTGGTGTTCGTTCCCGGAGCCGCGCCGCCGTCCCCCTTACAGAGCCAGAAGCACGAAGAAGGTCCGGAAAATCGGCGGCAGAAGACTTCAGTCTTCACCAAGGTAGCGCACAGCACTGCAGCTGTGCGCCATTGCTCCTCATGTACACCTCATACTTCGGTCACTGATGGGTGCAGGGCGCTGGGGGGGGTGCCCTGAGGGCAATAGATAACACCTTGGCTGGCAAAATATACATCATATATAGTCCCAGAGGCTATATAGATATAAAATTACCCCTGCCAGTATCACAGAAAAAGCGGGAGAAAGTCAGCCGAAAAGGGGGCGGGGCTTTTCCCTCAGCACACTGGCGCCATTTTTCCCTCACAGTTCCGCTGGAAGGAAGCTTCCTGGCTCTCCCCTGCAGTCTGAGAAAACTACAGAAGGGTAAAAAAGAGAGGGGGGGGCACTAAATTTAGGTGCAGTATAGATAATAAATATATATATATATATATATATATATATATATATATATATATATATATATATATATAATCTCTATGTGTAATATATATAAAAAAGCAGCTATAGGGAAAACACTCATTGATAGTGGGATCCCAGTGTTATATAGCGCTCTGGTGTGTGCTGGCATACTCTCTCTCTCCCCCCAAAGGGCTTTGTGGGGTCCTGTCCTCTGTCAGAGCATTCCCTGTGTGTTTGCGGTGTGTCGGTACGGCTGTGTCGACATGTTTGATGAGGCTTATGTGGAGGCGGAGCAGATGCCTGTAAATGTGATGTCACCCCCTGCGGGGTCGACACCTGAGTGGATGGTGCTGTGGAAGGAATTACGTGATAGTGACGACTCCTTACATAAAAGGTTTGACGACATACCTAATGTGGTACAGCCGGCTTCTCAGCCTGTGCCTGCCCAGGCGTCTCAAAAACCATCAGGGGCTCTAAAACGCCCGCTACCTCAGATGGTTGACACAGATGTCGACACGGATACTGACTCCAGTGTCGACGACGATGAGACTAATGTGACTTCCAGTAGGGCCACACGTTACATGATTGAGGCAATGAAAAATGTGTTGCACATTTCTGAGGTTACCCCCTGGTACCACAAAAAAGGGTATAATGTTTGGAGAGAAAAAACTACCAGTAGCTTTTCCTCCATCTGAAGAGTTAAATGGAGTGTGTGAAGAAGCGTGGGCTTCCCCTGATAAAAAGATGGTAATTTCTAAGAGGTTACTAATGGCGTACCCTTTCCCGCCAGAGGATAGGTCACGCTGGGAAACATCCCCTAGGGTGGATAAAGCGCTCACACGCTTGTCGAAGAAGGTGGCACTACCGTCTCCGGATACGGCCGCCCTGAAGGAATCTGCTGATAGAAAGCAGGAGGCTATCCTGAAATCTATATATACACACACAGGTGTGATACTGAAACCGGCTATAGCTTCAGCCTGGATGTGCAGCGCTGCTGCTGCGTGGTCAGATTCCCTGTCAGAAAATATAGATACCCTAGACAGGGACACTATTTTGCTGAGCGTAGAGCATATAAAAGACGCACTTTTATACATGAGGGATGCAGAGAGGGATATTTGCCGGCTGGCATCCAAAATTAGTGCAATGTCCATTTCTGCCAGGAGAGGGTTATGTACTCGGCAGTGGACAGGTGATGCAGATTCCAAACGACACATGGAAGTTCTGCCTTATAAGTGTGAGGAATTGTTCGGGGATGGTCTCTCGGACCTCGTTTCCACAGCAACAGCTGGGAAGTCTACATTTTTGCCCCATGTTCCCTCCCAACCAAAGAAAGCACCGTATTATCAGGTACAGTCCTTTCGGCCCAATAGGGGCAAGCGGGTTAAAGGCGCGTCCTTTCTGCCCAGAGGCAGAGGTAGAGGGAAAAAGCTGCAGCATACAGCCAGTTCCCAGGAGCAAAAGTCCTCCCCCGCTTCCTCTAAGTCCACAGCATGATGCTGGGGCTCCACAGGCAGAGCCAGGTACGGTGGAGGCCCGTCTCAAGCATTTCAGCAAGCAGTGGGCTCGCTCACGGGTGGATCCCTGGATCTTTCAAATAGTATCTCAGGGGTACAAACTGGAATTCGAGACGTCTCCCCCCCCCCCCCCCCACCGTTTCCTCAAATCTGCCTTGCCAACCACTCCCTCAGGCAGGGAGGCAGTGTTACAGGCAATTCAAAAGCTGTATTCACAACAAGTGATAGTAAAGGTGCCCCTACTTCAACAAGGAAGGGGTTACTATTCCACAATGTTTGTGGTACCGAAACCGGACGGTTCGGTGAGACCCATTTTAAATTTGAAATCCTTGAACACATATATCAAAAAATTCAAGTTCAAGATGGAAACGCTCAGGGCGGTTATTGCGAGCCTGGACGAGGGAGATTACATGGTATCGCTGCACATCAAGGATGCTTACCTACATGTCCCCATTTACCATCCTCACCAGGAGTACCTCAGGTTTGTGGTACAAGATTGTCATTACCAATTCCAGACGTTGCCGTTCGGTCTCTCCACGGCTCCGAGGGTCTTTACCAAGGTAATGGCGGAAATGATGATACTCCTTCGAAGGAAGGGAGTTTTAATTATCCCGTACTTGGACGATCTCCTGATAAAGGCGAGGTCCAGAGAACAGTTATTGGTAGAGGTAGAACTATCTTGGGAAGTGCTGCAACAGCACGGCTGGATTCTAAACATTCCAAAGTCACAGCTGGTCCCTACGACACACCTGCTGTTCCTAGGGATGGTTCTGGACACAGAACAGAGAAGAGTGTTTCTCCCGGAGGAGAAGGCCAAGGAGCTGTCATCTCTAGTCAGAGGCCTTCTAAAACCAAAACAGGTGTCGGTGCATCACTGCACGCGGATCCTGGGAAAAATGGTAGCTTCCTACGAAGCGATTCCATTCGGCAGGTTTCATGCAAGAACCTTTCAGTGGGACCTGTTGGACAAGTGGTCCGGATCGCATCTTCAGATGCATCGTCTGATAACCCTGTCTCCAAGGACAAGGGTGTCTCTGCTGTGGTGGCTGCAGAGTGCTCATCTTCAAGAGGGCCGCAGATTCGGCATACAGGACTGGGTCCTGGTGACCACGGATGCCAGCCTTCGAGGCTGGGGAGCACCAAGGACTGGTCAAGTCAGGAGACTTCCCTGCACATAAATTTTCTGGAACTAAGGGCCATTTACAATGCCCGAAGTCAGGCAAAGCCCCTGCTTCAAAACCAGCCGGTACTGATCCAGTCAGACAACATCACGGCAGTCGCCCATGTAAATCGACAGGGCGGCACGAGAAGCAGGACGGCGATGGCAGAAGCCACAAGGATTCTCCGATGGGTGGAAAATCACGTGTTAGCACTGTCAGCAGTGTTCATTCCGGGAGTGGACAACTGGGAAGCAGACTTCCTCAGCAGGCACGACCTCCACCCGGGAGAGTGGGGACTTCATCCAGAAGTCTTTCAAATGATTGTAAACCAGTGGGAAAAACCACAGGTGGACATGATGGCGTCCCGCCTAAACAAAAAGCTAGAAAAATATCGCCTGCGGGTCTCTCGACCTGGCGCAATAGCTGTGGACGCTATGGTAACACCGTGGGTGTACCGATCGGTTTATGTGTTCCCTCCTCTTCCTCTCATACCAAAGGTACTGAGGATAATAAGGAGAAGAGGAGTAAGAACTATACTCATTGTTCCAGATTGGCCAAGAAGAGCGTGGTATCCGGAACTTCAAGAAATGATGTCAGAGGACCCATGGCCTCTACCGCTCAGACAGGACCTGCTGCAGCAGGGGCCCTGTCTGTTCCAAGACTTACCGCGGCTGCGTTTGACGGCATGGCGGTTGAACACCGGATCCTGAAGGAAAAGGGCATTCCGGAGGAAGTCATTCCTACGCTGATAAAAGCTAGGAAAGAAGTAACCGCGAACCATTATCACCGCATATGGCAAAAATATGTTGCGTGGTGTGAGGCCAGGAAGGCCCCAACGGAAGAATTTCAGCTGGGCCGGTTCCTGCACTTCCTACAGTCAGGGGTGACTATGGGCCTTAAATTGGGTTCCATTAAGGTCCAGATTTTGGCTCTATCGATTTTCTTCCAGAGAGAGTTGGCTTCACTACCTGAAGTTCAGACTTTTGTTAAGGGAGTGCTGCATATTCAGCCCCCTTTTGTGCCTCCAGTGGCACCTTGGGATCTCAACGTGGTGTTGGATTTCCTAAAGTCACATTGGTTTGAGCCACTGAAAACCGTGGATTTAAAATCTCACGTGGAAAGTGGTCATGTTGTTGGCCTTGGCTTCGGCCAGGCGTGTTTCAGAATTGGCGGCTTTGTCATGTAAAAGCCCTTATCTGATTTTCCATATGGATAGGGCAGAATTGAGGACTCGTCCCCAGTTTCTCCCCAAAGTGGTATCCGCTTTTCATCTGAACCAACCTATCGTGGTGCCTGCGGCTACAAATGACTTGGAGGCTTCCAAGTTGTTGGATGTAGTCAGGGCCCTAAAAATTTATGTTTCCAGGACAGCTGGAGTCAGAAAGACTGACTCGCTCTTTATCCTGTATGCGCCCAACAAGTTGGGTGCACCTGCTTCTAAGCAGACTATTGCTCGCTGGATCTGTAGTACGATTCAGCTTGCACATTCTGCGGCTGGACTGCCGCATCCTAAATCAGTAAAAGCCCATTCCACGAGAAAAGTGGGCTCTTCTTGGGCGGCTGCCCGAGGGGGTCTCGGCTCTTCAACTTTGCCGAGCTGCTACTTGGTCAGGGGCAAACACGTTTGCTAAATTCTACAAATTTGATACCCTGGCTGAGGAGGACCTTGAGTTCTCTCATTCGGTGCTGCAGAGTCATCCGCACTCTCCCGCCCGTTTGTAAGGACCATGGGGATTATACCAAAGCTCCCAGAGTCCCCAGCATCCACTTAGGACGTTAGAGAAAATAAGAATTTACTCACCGGTAATTCTATTTCTCATAGTCCGTAGTGGATGCTGGGCGCCCATCCCAAGTGCGGATTGTCTGCAATACTTGTATATAGTTATTGCTTAACTAAAGAGTTATTGTTGAGCTATCTGTTGAGAGGCTTAGTTGTTATCATGCTGTTAACTGGGTATTGTATCACGAGTTATACGGTGTGATTGGTGTGGCTGGTATGAGTCTTACCCGGGATTCAAAATCCTTCCTAATTGTGTCGGCTCTTCCGGGCACAGTATCCTAACTGAGGTCTGGAGGAGGGTCTTAGTGGGAGGAGCCAGTGCACACCAGTAGTCTAAAGCTTTCTTTGTAGTTGTGCCCAGTCTCCTGCGGAGCTGCTAATCCCCATGGTCCTTACGGAGTCCCCAGCATCCATTACGGACTATGAGAAATAGAATTACCGGTGAGTAAATTCTTATTTTACAGGATGTGTGTACTTTTTTTTTCCAGGGAATGCTGCTCATTCAACCACCTTTTGTTCCTCCTGCAGTGCCTTGGGATTTAAGTCTGGTTCTCAAAGTTCTTCAAGTTGCTCCGTTTGAACCACTTAGTAAAGTGGATCTTAAATGGTTTATTAGAGATTTAAGTGAATAAGCTACAGTGTCCAAGGTACTAAACATAATATATTCTATGGGGTGTCCTAAGCAAGTCATTAGAATACTTTCCTACTAAATTTATAAGACATAAGCATTCAATATTTGAGTAAACAAAGAGAAAATAAAGCTATCTATTGGGTTTCACTAAAAAGTCCATTGGAAGACTTGACTATTGTTGTTAAAAGACATAGGCATTCATATTATAGAGCCACAAACCACACTAGTTAAATAAAAACATGATAACATGGAATTCGAACCAATGACAGTCTTAATTTGATAGTGCAAACCCAACACCTTACTAACGGTGCTAACCAGACTGTGCATACCAGAGACACAATTTATCAGAGATTTAAGTGAATAAGCTACAGTGTCCAAGGTACTAAACATAATTTCTCTATCGTCCTAGTGGATGCTGGGGTTCCTGAAAGGACCATGGGGAATAGCGGCTCCGCAGGAGACAGGGCACAAAAAGTAAAGCTTTAGGATCAGGTGGTGTGCACTGGCTCCTCCCCCTATGACCCTCCTCCAAGCCTCAGTTAGATTTTTGTGCCCGGCCGAGAAGGGTGCAATCTAGGTGGCTCTCCTAAAGAGCTGCTTAGAAAAGTTTAGCTTAGGTTTTTTATTTTACAGTGAGTCCTGCTGGCAACAGGATCACTGCAACGAGGGACTTAGGGGAGAAGAAGTGAACTCACCTGCGTGCAGGATGGATTGGCTTCTTTGGCTACTGGACATTAGCTCCAGAGGGACGATCACAGGTACAGCCTGGATGGTCACCGGAGCCTCGCCGCCGGCCCCCTTGCAGATGCTGAAACGAGAAGAGATCCAGAATCGGCGGCAGAAGACTCCTCAGTCTTCTTAAGGTAGCGCACAGCACTGCAGCTGTGCGCCATTTCCTCTCAGCACACTTCACACGGCAGTCACTGAGGGTGCAGGGCGCTGGGAGGGGGGCGCCCTGGGAGGCAAATGAAAACCTTTTTTGGCTAAACATACCTCACATATAGCCTCCGGGGGCTATATGGAGATATTTAACCCCTGCCAGAATCCATTAAAGAGCGGGAGACGAGCCCGACGAAAAAGGGGCGGGGCCTATCTCCTCAGCACACAGCGCCATTTTCCCTCACAGAAAGGCTGGAGGGAAGGCTCCCAGGCTCTCCCCTGCACTGCACTACAGAAACAGGGTTAAAACAGAGAGGGGGGGGCACTAATTTGGCGTTAGAAATATATAAAAGATGCTATAAGGGAAAACACTTATATAAGGTTGTCCCTATATAATTATAGCGTTTTTGGTGTGTGCTGGCAAACTCTCCCTCTGTCTCTCCAAAGGGCTAGTGGGTCCTGTCCTCTATCAGAGCATTCCCTGTGTGTGTGCTGTGTGTCGGTACGTGTGTGTCGACATGTATGAGGACGATGTTGGTGAGGAGGCGGAGCAATTGCCTGTAATGGTGATGTCACTCTCTAGGGAGTCGACACCGGAATGGATGGCTTATTTAGGGAATTACGTGATAATGTCAACACGCTGCAAGGTCGGTTGACGACATGAGACGGCCGACAAACAATTAGTACCGGTCCAGACGTCTCAGAAACACCGTCAGGGGTTTTTAAAACGCCCGTTTACTTTAGTCGGTCGACACAGACACGGACACTGAATCCAGTGTCGACGGTGAATAAACAAACGTATTCCTTATTAGGGCCACACGTTAAGGGCAATGAAGGAGGTGTTACATATGTCTGATACTACAAGTACCACAAAAGAGGGTATTATGTGGGATGTGAAAAAACTACCGTAGTTTTTCCTGAATCAGATAAATTAAATGAAGTGTGTGATGATGCGTGGGTTCCCCCCGATAGAAAATTATGGGCGGTATACCCTTTCCCGCCAGAAGTTAGGGCGCGTTGGGAAACACCCCTTAGGGTGGATAAGGCGCTCACACGCTTATCAAAACAAGTGGCGGTACCGTCTATAGATAGGGCCGTCCTCAAGGAGCCAGCTGACAGGAGGCTGGAAAATATCATAAAAAGTATATACACACATACTGGTGTTATACTGCGACCAGCGATCGCCTCAGCCTGGATGTGCAGAGCTGGGGTGGCTTGGTCGGATTCCCTGACTAAAAATATTGATACCCTTGACAGGGACAGTATTTTATTGACTATAGAGCATTTAAAGGATGCATTTTCTATATATGCGAGATGCACAGAGGGATATTTGCACTCTGGCATCAAGAGTAAGTGCGATGTCCATATCTGCCAGAAGATGTTTATGGACACGACAGTGGTCAGGTGATGCAGATTCCAAACGGCACAAAGGTGTATTGCCGTATAAAGGAAGAGGAGTTATTTGGGGTCGGTCCATCGGACCTGGTGGCCACGGCAACTGCTGAAAAATCCACCGTTTTTACCCTAAGTCACATCTCTGCAGAAAAAGACACCGTCTTTTCAGCCTCAGTCCTTTCGTCCCTATAAGAGTCATATCTGCCCAGGGATAGAGGAAAGGGAAGAAGACTGCAGCAGGCAGCCCATTCCCAGGAACAGAAGCGTTCCACCGCTTCTGCCAAGCTCTCAGCATGACGCTGGGACCGTACAGGACCCCTGGATCCTACATGTAGTATCCCAGGGGTACAGATTGGAATGTCGAGACGTTTCCCCTTCGCAGGCTCCTGAAGTCTGGTTTACCAAGGTCTCCCTCCGACAAGGAGGCAGTATGGGAAACAATTCACAAGCTGTATTCCCAGCAGGTGATAATCAAATTACCCCTCCTACAACAAGAAAAGGGGTATTATTCCACATTATATTGTGGTACTGAAGCCAGAAGGCTAGGTGAGACCTATTCTAAATCTAAAAAAATTTGAACACTTACAAAGGTTCAAATCAAGATGGAGTCACTCAGAGCAGTGATAACGAACCAGGAAGAAGGGGACTATATAGTGTCCCGAGACATCAGGGATGCTTACCTCCATGTCCAAAATTTGCCCTTCTCACTAAGGGTACCTCAGGTTCGTGGTACAGAACTGTCACTATCAGTTTCAGACGCTGCCGTTTGGATTGTCCACGGCACCCCGGGTCTTTACCAAGGTAATGGCCGAAATGATGATTCTTCTTCGAAGAAAAGGCGTCTTAATTATCCCTTACTTGGACGATCTCCTGATAAGGGCAAAGTCCAGGGAACAGTTGGAGGTCGGAGTAGCACTATCTCGGATACTGCTACAACAGCACGGGTGGATTCTAAATATTCCAAAATCGCAGCTGATCCTGACGACAAGTCTGCTGTGCCTAGGGATGATTCTGGACACAGTCCAGAAAAAGGTGTTTCTCCCGGAAGAAAAAGCCAGGGAGTTATCCGAGCTAGTCAGGAACCTCCTAAAATCAGTGCATCATTGCACAAGGGTCCTGGTAAAGATGGTGACTTCCTACGAAGCAATTCCATTCGGCAGATTTCACGCAAGAATTTTTCAGTGGGATCTGCTGGACAAATGGTCCGGATCGCATCTTCAGATGCATCAGCGGATAACCCTATATCCAAGGACAAGGGTGTCTCTCCTGTGGTGGTTACAGAGTGCTCATCTTCTAGAGGGCCGCAGATTCGGCATTCAGGATTGGATGCTGGTGACCACGGAGGCCAGCCCGAGAGGCTGGGGAGCAGTCGCACAAGGAAAAAATTTCCAGGGAGTGTGATCAAGTCTGGAGACTTTTCTCCACATAAATATACTGGAGCTAAGGGTAAATTTATAATACTCTAAGCTTAGCAAGACCTCTGCTTCAAGGTCAGCCGGTATTGATCCAGTGGGAAAAACATCACGGCAGTCGCCCACGTAAATAGACAGGGCGGCACAAGAAGCAGGAGGGCAATGGCAAAAACTGCAAGGACTTTTCGCTGGGCGGAAAATCATGTGATAGCACTGTCAGCAGTGTTTCATTCCGGGAATGGAAACTGGGAAGCAGACTTCCTCAGCAGGCACGACCTCCACCCGGCAGAGTGGAAACTTCATCGGGAAGTTTTCCACATGATTGTAAACCGTTGGGAAATACCAAAGGTGGACATGATGGCGTCCCGTCTGAACAAAAAACGGGACAGGTATTGCGCCAGGTTAAGAGACCCTCAGGCAATAGCTGTGGACGTTCTGGTAACACCATGGATGTACCAGTCGGTGTATGTGTTCCATCCTCTGCTTCTCATACCTAAGGTACTGAGACTTATAAGACGTAGAGGAGTAAGAACTATACTCATGGCTCCGGATTGGCCAAGAAGGACTTGGTACCCGGAACTTCAAGGGATGCTCACAGAGGACTTATGGCCTCTGCCGCTAAGAAGGGACTTGTTTCAGCAAGTACCATGTCTGTTCCAAGACTTACCGCAGCTGCGTTTGACGGCATGGCGGTGGAACGCCGGATCCTAAGGGAAAAAGGCATTCCGGAAGAGGTCATTCCTACCCTGGTCAAAGCCAGAAAGGAGGTGACCGCACAACATTATCACCACATGTGGCAAAAATATGTTGCGTGGTGTGAGGCCAGAAAGGCCCCACGAAGAAATTTCAACTCGGTCGATTCCTGCATTTCCTGCAAACAGGAGTGTCTATGGGCCTCAAATTGGGGTCCATTAAGGTTCAAATTTCGGCCGTCGATTTTCTTCCAGAAAGAAGTGGCTTCAGTTCCTGAAGTCCAGAAGTTTGTCAAGGGAGTATTGCATATACAACCCCCTTTTGTGCCTCCAGTGGCACTGTGGGATCTCAACGTAGTTCTGGGATTCCTCAAATCACATTGGTTTAAAACCAGTCAAATCTGTGGATTTGAAGCATCTCACATGAAAAGTGACCATGCTCTTGGCCCTGGCCTGGACCAGGCGAGTGTCAAATTGGTGGTTTTTTTTCTCTAAAAAGCCCATATCTGGTTGTCCATTTGGACAGGGCAGAGCTGCGGACTCGTCCCCAGTTCTCTCCCTAAGGTGGTGTCGGTGTTTCACCTGAACCAGCTTATTTTGGTGCCTTGCGCCTACTAGGGACTTGGAGGACTCCAGGTTGCTAGATGTTGTCAGGGCCCTGTAAATATAGGTTCCAGGACGGCTGGAGTCAGGAAAACTGACTTGCTGTTATCCTGTATGCACCCAACAAACTGGGTGCTCTTGCTTCTAAGCAGACTATTGCTAGTTGGATGTGTAATACAATTCAGCTTGCACATTCTGTGGCAGGCCTGCCACAGCCAAAATATGTAAATGCCCATTCCACAAGGAAGGTGGGCTTATCTTGGGCGGCTGCCCGAGGGGTCTCGGCTTTACAACTTTGCCGAGCGGCTATTTAGTCAGGGGCAAACACGTTGGTAAAATCCTACAAATTTGATACCCTGGCTAAGGAGGACCTGGAGTTCTCTCATTCGGTGCTGCAGAGTCATCCGCACTCTCCCGCCCGTTTGGGAGCTTTGGTATTATCCCCATGGTCCTTTCAGGAACCCCAGCATCCACTAGGACGATAGAGAAAATAAGAATTTACTTACCGATAATTCTATTTCTCGGAGTCCGTAGTGGATGCTGGGCGCCCATCCCAAGTGCGGATTATCTGCAATACTTGTACATAGTTACAAAAATCGGGTTATTATTGTTGTGAGCCATCTTTTCAGAGGCTCCGCTGTTATCATACTGTTAACTGGGTTCAGATCACAGGTTGTACAGTGTGATTGGTGTGGCTGGTATGAGTCTTACCCGGGATTCAAAATCCTTCCTTATTGTGTACGCTCGTCCGGGCACAGTATCCGAACTGAGGCTTGGAGGAGGGTCATAGGGGGAGGAGCCAGTGCACACCACCTGATCCTAAAGCTTTACTTTTTGTGCCCTGTCTCCTGCGGAGCCGCTATTCCCCATGGTCCTTTCAGGAACCCCAGCATCCACTACGGACTCCGAGAAATAGAATTATCGGTAAGTAAATTCTTATTATATTCTATGGGGTGTCATAAGCAAGTCATTAGAATACTTTCCTACTAAATTTATAAGACATAAGCATTCAATATTTGAGTAAACAAAGAGAAAATAAAGCGATCTATTGGGTTTCACTAAAAAGTCCATTGGAAGACTTGACTATTGTTGTTAGAAGACATAGGCATTCATATTATAGAGCCACAAACCACACTAGTAAAATAAAAACATGATAACATGGGATTCGAACCAATGACAGTCTTAATTTGATAATGCAAACCCAACACCTTACTAACTGTGCTAACCAGACTGTGCATACTAGACACACAATTTATCAGAGATTTAAGTGAATAAGCTACAGTGTCCAAGGTACTAAACATAATATATTCTATGGGGTGTCATAAGCAAGTCATTAGAATACTTTCCTACTAAATTTATAAGACATAAGCATTCAATATTTGAGTAAACAAAGAGAAAATAAAGATATCTATTGGGTTTCACTAAAAAGTCCATTGGAAGACTTGACTATTGTTGTTAAAAGACATAGGCATTCATATTATAGAGCCACAAACCACACTAGTAAAATAAAAACAACATGGGATTCGAACCAATGACAGTCTTAATTTGATAGTGCAAACCCAACACCTTACTAACTGTGCTAACATGACTGTGCATACCAGACACACAATTTATCAGAGATTTAAGTGAATAAGCTACAGTGTCCAAGGTACTAAACATAATATATTTTATGGGGTGTCATAAGCAAGTCATTAGAATACTTTCCTACTAAATTTATAAGACAAGCATTCAATATTTGAGTAAACAAAGAGAAAATAAAGCGATCTATTGGGTTTCACTAAAAAGTCCATTGGAAGACTTGACTATTGTTGTTAAAAGACATAGGCATTTATATTATAGAGCCACAAACCACACTAGTAAAATAAAAACATAACATGGGATTCGAACCAATGACAGTCTTAATTTGATAGTGCAAACCCAACACCTTACTAACTGTGCTAATCAGACTCTGCATACCAGACACACAATTTATCAGAGATTTAAGTGAATAAGCTACAATGTCCAAGGTACTAAACATAATATATTCTATGGGGTGTCATAAGCAAGTCATTAGAATACTTTCCTACTAAATTTATAAGACATAAGCATTCAAAATTTGTGTAAACAAAGAGAAAATAAAGCTATCTATTGGGTTTCACTAAAAAGTCCATTGGAAGACTTGACTATTGTTGTTAAAAGACATAGGCATTCATATTATAGAGCCACAAACCACACTAGTAAAATAAAAACATGATAACATGGATTTCGAACCAATGACAGTCTTAATTTGATAGTGCAAACCCAACACCTTACTAACTGTGCTAACCAGACTGTGCATACCAGACACACAATTTATCAGAGATTTAAGTGAATAAGCTACAGTGTCCAAGGTACTAAACATAATATATTCTATGGGGTGTCATAAGCAAGTCATTAGAATACTTTCCTACTAAATTTATAAGACATAAGCATTCAATATTTGAGTAAACAAAGAGAAAATAAAGCGATCTATTGGGTTTCACTAAAAAGTCCATTGGAAGACTTGACTATTGTTGTTAAAAGACATAGGCATTCATATTATAGAGCCACAAACCACACTAGTAAAATAAAAACATGATAACATGGGATTCGAACCAATGACAGTCTTAATTTGATAGTGCAAACCCAACACCTTACTAACTGTGCTAACCAGAATGTGCATACCAGACACACAATTTATCAGAGATTTAAGTGAATAAGCTACAGTGTCCAAGGTACTAAACATAATATATTCTATGGGATGTCATAAGCAAGTCATTAGAATACTTTCCTACTAAATTTATAAGACATAAGCATTCAATATTTGAGTAAACAAAGAGAAAATAAAGCTATCTATTGGGTTTCACTAAAAAGTCCATTGGAAGACTTGACTATTGTTGTTGAAAGACATAGGCATTCATATTATAGAGCCACAAACCACACTAGTAAAATAAAAACAACATGGGATTTGAACCAATGACAGTCTTAATTTGATAGTGCAAATCCCACACCTTACTAACTGTGCTAACCAGACTGTGCATACCAGACACACAATTTATCAGAGATTTAAGTGAATAAGCTACAGTGTCCAAGGTACTAAACATAATATATTCTATGGGATGTCATAAGCAAGTCATTAGAATACTTTCCTACTAAATTTATAAGACATAAGCATTCAATATTTGAGTAAACAAAGAGAAAATAAAGCGATCTATTGGGTTTCACTAAAAAGTCCATTGGAAGACTTGACTATTGTTGTTGAAAGACATAGGCATTCATATTATAGAGCCACAAACCACACTAGTAAAATAAAAACAACATGGGATTTGAACCAATGACAGTCTTAATTTGATAGTGCAAATCCAACACCTTACTAACTGTGCTAACCAGACTGTGCATACCAGACACACAATTTATCAGAGATTTAAGTGAATAAGCTACAGTGTCCAAGGTACTAAACATAATATATTCTATGGGATGTCATAAGCAAGTCATTAGAATACTTTCCTACTAAATTTATAAGACATAAGCATTCAATATTTGAGTAAACAAAGAGAAAATAAAGCGATCTATTGGGTTTCACTAAAAAGTCCATTGGAAGACTTGACTATTGTTGTTGAAAGACATAGGCATTTATATTATAGAGCCACAAACCACACTAGTAAAATAAAAACATAACATGGGATTCGAACCAATGACAGTCTTAATTTGATAGTGCAAACCCAACACCTTACTAACTGTGCTAACCAGACTCTGCATACCAGACACACAATTTATCAGAGATTTAAGTGAATAAGCTACAATGTCCAAGGTACTAAACATAATATATTCTATGGGGTGTCATAAGCAAGTCATTAG
This sequence comes from Pseudophryne corroboree, assembly GCF_028390025.1. Taxonomy (NCBI): domain Eukaryota; kingdom Metazoa; phylum Chordata; class Amphibia; order Anura; family Myobatrachidae; genus Pseudophryne; species Pseudophryne corroboree. The sequence goes on from NC_086445.1 coordinate 629,738,351, forward strand.
AATACTTTCCTACTAAATTTATAAGACATAAGCATTCAAAATTTGTGTAAACAAAGAGAAAATAAAGCTATCTATTGGGTTTCACTAAAAAGTCCATTGGAAGACTTGACTATTGTTGTTAAAAGACATAGGCATTCATATTATAGAGCCACAAACCACACTAGTAAAATAAAAACATGATAACATGGGATTCGAACCAATGACAGTCTTAATTTGATAGTGCAAACCCAACACCTTTCTAACTGTGCTAACCTGACTGTGCATACCAGACACACAATTTATCAGAGATTTAAGTGAATAAGCTACAGTGTCCAAGGTACTAAACATAATATATTCTATGGGGTGTCATAAGCAAGTCATTAGAATACTTTCCTACTAAATTTATAAGACATAAGCATTCAATATTTGAGTAAACAAAGAGAAAATAAAGCGATATATTGGGTTTCACTAAAAAGTCCATTGGAAGACTTGACTATTGTTGTTAAAAGACATAGGCATTCATATTATAGAGCCACAAACCACACTAGTAAAATAAAAACATGATAACATGGATTTCGAACCAATGACAGTCTTAATTTGATAGTGCAAACCCAACACCTTACTAACTGTGCTAACCAGACTGTGCATACCAGACACACAATTTATCAGAGATTTAAGTGAATAAGCTACAGTGTCCAAGGTACTAAACATAATATATTCTATGGGGTGTCATAAGCAAGTCATTAGAATACTTTCCTACTAAATTTATAAGACATAAGCATTCAATATTTGAGTAAACAAAGAGAAAATAAAGCGATCTATTGGGTTTCACTAAAAAGTCCATTGGAAGACTTGACTATTGTTGTTAAAAGACATAGGCATTCATATTATAGAGCCACAAACCACACTAGTAAAATAAAAACATGATAACATGGGATTCGAACCAATGACAGTCTTAATTTGATAGTGCAAACCCAACACCTTACTAACTGTGCTAACCTGACTGTGCATACCAGACACACAATTTATCAGAGATTTAAGTGAATAAGCTACAGTGTCCAAGGTACTAAACATAATATATTCTATGGGGTGTCATACGCAAGTCATTAGAATACTTTCCTACTAAATTTATAAGACATAAGCATTCAATATTTGAGTAAACAAAGAGAAAATAAAGCAATCTATTGGGTTTCACTAAAAAGTCCATTGGAAGACTTGACTATTGTTGTTAAAAGACATAGGCATTTATATTATAGAGCCACAAACCACACTAGTTAAATAAAAACATGATAACATAGGATTCAAACCAATGACAGTCTTAATTTGATAGTGCAAACCCAACACCTTACTAACTGTGCTAACCAGAATGTGCATACCAGACACACAATTTATCAGAGATTTAAGTGAATAAGCTACAGTGTCCAAGGTACTAAACATAATATATTCTATGGGATGTCATAAGCAAGTCATTAGAATACTTTCCTACTAAATTTATAAGACATAAGCATTCAATATTTGAGTAAACAAAGAGAAAATAAAGCTATCTATTGGGTTTCACTAAAAAGTCCATTGGAAGACTTGACTATTGTTGTTGAAAGACATAGGCATTCATATTATAGAGCCACAAACCACACTAGTAAAATAAAAACAACATTGGATTTGAACCAATGACAGTCTTAATTTGATAGTGCAAATCCAACACCTTACTAACTGTGCTAACCAGACTGTGCATACCAGACACACAATTTATCAGAGATTTAAGTGAATAAGCTACAGTGTCCAAGGTACTAAACATAATATATTCTATGGGGTGTCATAAGCAAGTCATTAGAATACTTTCCTACTAAATTTATAAGACATAAGCATTCAATATTTGAGTAAACAAAGAGAAAATAAAGCGATCTATTGGGTTTCACTAAAAAGTCCATTGGAAGACTTGACTATTGTTGTTAAAAGACATAGGCATTTATATTATAGAGCCACAAACCACACTAGTTAAATAAAAACATGATAACATAGGATTCAAACCAATGACAGTCTTAATTTGATAGTGCAAACCCAACACCTTACTAACTGTGCTAACCAGACTGTGCATACCAGACACACAATTTATCAGAGATTTAAGTGAATAAGCTACAGTGTCCAAGGTACTAAACATAATATATTCTATGGGATGTCATAAGCAAGTCATTAGAATACTTTCCTACTAAATTTATAAGACATAAGCATTCAATATTTGAGTAAACAAAGAGAAAATAAAGCTATCTATTGGGTTTCACTAAAAAGTCCATTGGAAGACTTGACTATTGTTGTTAAAAGACATAGGCATTCATATTATAGAGCCACAAACCACACTAGTAAAATAAAAACAACATGGGATTCGAACCAATGACAGTCTTAACTTGATAGTGCAAACCCAACACCTTACTAACTGTGCTAACCAGACTGTGCATACCAGACACACAATTTATCAGAGATTTAAGTGAATAAGCTACAGTGTCCAAGGTACTAAACATAATATATTCTATGGGATGTCATAAGCAAGTCATTAGAAAACTTTCCTACTAAATTTATAAGACATAAGCATTCAATATTTGAGTAAACAAAGAGAAAATAAAGCTATCTATTGGGTTTCACTAAAAAGTCCATTGGAAGACTTGACTATTGTTGTTGAAAGACATAGGCATTCATATTATAGAGCCACAAACCACACTAGTAAAATAAAAACAACATGGGATTTGAACCAATGACAGTCTTAATTTGATAGTGCAAATCCAACACCTTACTAACTGTGCTAACCAGACTGTGCATACCAGACACACAATTTATCAGAGATTTAAGTGAATAAGCTACAGTGTCCAAGGTACTAAACATAATATATTCTATGGGATGTCATAAGCAAGTCATTAGAATACTTTCCTACTAAATTTATAAGACATAAGCATTCAATATTTGAGTAAACAAAGAGAAAATAAAGCGATCTATTGGGTTTCACTAAAAAGTCCATTGGAAGACTTGACTATTGTTGTTAAAAGACATAGGCATTCATATTATAGAGCCACAAACCACACTAGTAAAATAAAAACATGATAACATGGGATTCGAACCAATGACAGTCTTAATTTGATAGTGCAAACCCAACAGCTTACTAACTGTGCTAACCAGACTGTGCATACCAGACACACAATTTATCAGAGATTTAAGTGAATAAGCTACAGTGTCCAAGGTACTAAACATAATATATTCTATGGGGTGTCATAAGCAAGTCATTAGAATACTTTCCTACTAAATTTATAAGACATAAGCATTCAAAATTTGAGTAAACAAAGAGAAAATAAAGCTATCTATTGGGTTTCACTAAAAAGTCCATTGGAAGACTTGACTATTGTTGTTAAAAGACATAGGCATTCATATTATAGAGCCACAAACCACACTAGTTAAATAAAAACATGATAACATAGGATTCGAACCAATGACAGTCTTAATTTGATAGTGCAAACCCAACAGCTTACTAACTGTGCTAACCAGACTGTGCATACCAGACACACAATTTATCAGAGATTTAAGTGAATAAGCTACAGTGTCCAAGGTACTAAACATAATATATTCTATGGGGTGTCATAAGCAAGTCATTAGAATACTTTCCTACTAAATTTATAAGACATAAGCATTCAATATTTGAGTAAACAAAGAGAAAATAAAGCGATATATTGGGTTTCACTAAAAAGTCCATTGGAAGACTTGACTATTGTTGTTAAAAGACATAGGCATTCATGTTATAGAGCCACAAACCACACTAGTAAAATAAAAACACGATAACATGGATTTCGAACCAATGACAGTCTTAATTTGATAGTGCAAACCCAACACCTTACTAACTGTGCTAACCAGACTGTGCATACCAGACACACAATTTATCAGAGATTTAAGTGAATAAGCTACAGTGTCCAAGGTACTAAACATAATATATTCTATGGGGTGTCATAAGCAAGTCATTAGAATACTTTCCTACTAAATTTATAAGACATAAGCATTCAATATTTGAGTAAACAAAGAGAAAATAAAGCGATCTATTGGGTTTCACTAAAAAGTCCATTGGAAGACTTGACTATTGTTGTTAAAAGACATAGGCATTCATATTATAGAGCCACAAACCACACTAGTAAAATAAAAACATGATAACATGGATTTCGAACCAATGACAGTCTTAATTTGATAGTGCAAACCCAACACCTTACTAACTGTGCTAACCAGACTGTGCATACCAGACACACAATTTATCAGAGATTTAAGTGAATAAGCTACAGTGTCCAAGGTACTAAACATAATATATTCTATGGGATGTCATAAGCAAGTCATTAGAATACTTTCCTACTAAATTTATAAGACATAAGCATTCAATATTTGAGTAAACAAAGAGAAAATAAAGCTATCTATTGGGTTTCACTAAAAAGTCCATTGGAAGACTTGACTATTGTTGTTGAAAGACATAGGCATTCATATTATAGAGCCACAAACCACACTAGTAAAATAAAAACGACATTGGATTTGAACCAATGACAGTCTTAATTTGATAGTGCAAATCCAACACCTTACTAACTGTGCTAACCAGACTGTGCATACCAGACACACAATTTATCAGAGATTTAAGTGAATAAGCTACAGTGTCCAAGGTACTAAACATAATATATTCTATGGGGTGTCATAAGCAAGTCATTAGAATACTTTCCTACTAAATTTATAAGACATAAGCATTCAATATTTGAGTAAACAAAGAGAAAATAAAGCGATATATTGGGTTTCACTAAAAAGTCCATTGGAAGACTTGACTATTGTTGTTAAAAGACATAGGCATTCATATTATAGAGCCACAAACCACACTAGTAAAATAAAAACATGATAACATGGATTTCGAACCAATGACAGTCTTAATTTGATAGTGCAAACCCAACACCTTACTAACTGTGCTAACCAGACTGTGCATACCAGACACACAATTTATCAGAGATTTAAGTGAATAAGCTACAGTGTCCAAGGTACTAAACATAATATATTCTATGGGGTGTCATAAGCAAGTCATTAGAATACTTTCCTACTAAATTTATAAGACATAAGCATTCAATATTTGAGTAAACAAAGATAAAATAAAGCGATCTATTGGGTTTCACTAAAAAGTCCATTGGAAGACTTGACTATTGTTGTTAAAAGACATAGGCATTCATATTATAGAGCCACAAACCACACTAGTAAAATAAAAACATGATAACATGGGATTCGAACCAATGACAGTCTTAATTTGATAGTGCAAACCCAACACCTTACTAACTGTGCTAACCTGACTGTGCATACCAGACACACAATTTATCAGAGATTTAAGTGAATAAGCTACAGTGTCCAAGGTACTAAACATAATATATTCTATGGGGTGTCATAAGCAAGTCATTAGAATACTTTCCTACTAAATTTATAAGACATAAGCATTCAATATTTGAGTAAACAAAGAGAAAATAAAGCGATCTATTGGGTTTCACTAAAAAGTCCATTGGAAGACTTGACTATTGTTGTTAAAAGACATAGGCATTTATATTATAGAGCCACAAACCACACTAGTTAAATAAAAACATGATAACATAGGATTCAAACCAATGACAGTCTTAATTTGATAGTGCAAACCCAACACCTTACTAACTGTGCTAACCAGAATGTGCATACTAGACACACAATTTATCAGAGATTTAAGTGAATAAGCTACAGTGTCCAAGGTACTAAACATAATATATTCTATGGGATGTCATAAGCAAGTCATTAGAATACTTTCCTACTAAATTTATAAGACATAAGCATTCAATATTTGAGTAAACAAAGAGAAAATAAAGCTATCTATTGGGTTTCACTAAAAAGTCCATTGGAAGACTTGACTATTGTTGTTGAAAGACATAGGCATTCATATTATAGAGCCACAAACCACACTAGTAAAATAAAAACAACATGGGATTTGAACCAATGACAGTCTTAATTTGATAGTGCAAATCCAACACCTTACTAACTGTGCTAACCAGACTGTGCATACCAGACACACAATTTATCAGAGATTTAAGTGAATAAGCTACAGTGTCCAAGGTACTAAACATAATATATTCTATGGGATGTCATAAGCAAGTCATTAGAATACTTTCCTACTAAATTTATAAGACATAAGCATTCAATATTTGAGTAAACAAAGAGAAAATAAAGCGATCTATTGGGTTTCACTAAAAAGTCCATTGGAAGACTTGACTATTGTTGTTAAAAGACATAGGCATTCATATTATAGAGCCACAAACCACACTAGTAAAATAAAAACATGATAACATGGGATTCGAACCAATGACAGTCTTAATTTGATAGTGCAAACCCAACAGCTTACTAACTGTGCTAACCAGACTGTGCATACCAGGCACACAATTTATCAGAGATTTAAGTGAATAAGCTACAGTGTCCAAGGTACTAAACATAATATATTCTATGGGGTGTCATAAGCAAGTCATTAGAATACTTTCCTACTAAATTTATAAGACATAAGCATTCAAAATTTGAGTAAACAAAGAGAAAATAAAGCTATCTATTGGGTTTCACTAAAAAGTCCATTGGAAGACTTGACTATTGTTGTTAAAAGACATAGGCATTCATATTATAGAGCCACAAACCACACTAGTTAAATAAAAACATGATAACAGGATTCGAACCAATGACAGTCTTAATTTGATAGTGCAAACCCAACAGCTTACTAACTGTGCTAACCAGACTGTGCATACCAGACACACAATTTATCAGAGATTTAAGTGAATAAGCTACAGTGTCCAAGGTACTAAACATAATATATTCTATGGGGTGTCATAAGCAAGTCATTAGAATACTTTCCTACTAAATTTATAAGACATAAGCTTTCAATATTTGAGTAAACAAAGAGAAAATAAAGCGATATATTGGGTTTCACTAAAAAGTCCATTGGAAGACTTGACTATTGTTGTTAAAAGACATAGGCATTCATATTATAGAGCCACAAACCACACTAGTAAAATAAAAACACGATAACATGGATTTCGAACCAATGACAGTCTTAATTTGATAGTGCAAACCCAACACCTTACTAACTGTGCTAACCAGACTGTGCATACCAGACACACAATTTATCAGAGATTTAAGTGAATAAGCTACAGTGTCCAAGGTACTAAACATAATATATTCTATGGGGTGTCATAAGCAAGTCATTAGAATACTTTCCTACTAAATTTATAAGACATAAGCATTCAATATTTGAGTAAACAAAGAGAAAATAAAGCGATCTATTGGGTTTCACTAAAAAGTCCATTGGAAGACTTGACTATTGTTGTTAAAAGACATAGGCATTCATATTATAGAGCCACAAACCACACTAGTAAAATAAAAACATGATAACATGGGATTCGAACCAGTGACAGTCTTAATTTGATAGTGCAAACCCAACACCTTACTAACTGTGCTAACCTGACTGTGAATACCAGACACACAATTTATCAGAGATTTAAGTGAATAAGCTACAGTGTCCAAGGTACTAAACATAATATATTCTATGGGGTGTCATACGCAAGTCATTAGAATACTTTCCTACTAAATTTATAAGACATAAGCATTCAATATTTGAGTAAACAAAGAGAAAATAAAGCAATCTATTGGGTTTCACTAAAAAGTCCATTGGAAGACTTGACTATTGTTGTTAAAAGACATAGGCATTCATATTATAGAGCCACAAACCACACTAGTAAAATAAAAACAACATGGGATTCGAACCAATGACAGTCTTAATTTGATAGTGCAAACCCCACACCTTACTAACTGTGCTAACCAGACTGTGCATACCAGACACACAATGTATCAGAGATTTAAGTGAATAAGCTACAGTGTCCAAGGTACTAAACATAATATATTCTATGGGGTGTCATAAGCAAGTCATTAGAATACTTTCCTACTAAATTTATAAGACATAAGCATTCAATATTTGAATAAACAAAGAGAAAATAAAGCTATCTATTGGGTTTTACTAAAAAGTCCATTGGAAGACTTGACTATTGTTGTTAAAAGACATAGGCATTCATATTATAGAGCCACAAACCTCACTAGTAAAATAAAAACATGATAACATGGGATTCGAACCAATGACAGACTTAATTTGATAGTGCAAACCCAACCCCGTTCTAACTGTGCTAACCAGACTGTGCATACCAGACACACAATTTATCAGAGATTTAAGTGAATAAGCTACAGTGTCCAAGGTACTCAACATAATATATTCTATGGGGTGTCATAAGCAAGTCATTAAAATACTTTCCTACTAAATTTATAAGACATAAGCATTCAATATTTGAGTAAACAAAGAGAAAATAAAGCGATCTATTGGGTTTCACTAAAAAGTCCATTGGAAGACATGACTATTGTTGTTAAAAGACATAGGCATTCATATTATAGAGCCACAAACCTCACTAGTAAAATAAAAACATGATAACATGGGATTCGAACCAATGACAGTCTTCATTTGATAGTGCAAACCCAACACCTTACTAACTGTGCTAACCAGACTGTGCATACCAGACACACAATTTATCAGAGATTTAAGTGAATAAGCTACAGTGTCCAAGGTACTAAACATAATATATTCTATGGGGTGTCATAAGCAAGTCATTAGAATACTTTCCTACTAAATTTATAAGACATAAGCATTTAATATTTGAGTAAACAAAGAGAAAATAAAGCTATCTATTGGGTTTCACTAAAAAGTCCATTGGAAGACTTGACTATTGTTGTTAAAAGACATAGGCATTCATATTATAGAGCCACAAACCACACTAGTAAAATAAAAACAAGATAACATGGGATTCGAACCAATGACAGTCTTAATTTGATAGTGCAAACCCAACAACTTACTAACTGTGCTAACCAGACACACAATTTATCAGAGATTTAAGTGAATAAGCTACAGTGTCCAAGGTACTAAACATAATATATTCTATGGGGTGTCATAAGCAAGTCATTAGAATACTTTCCTACTAAATTTATAAGACATAAGCATTCAATATTTGAGTAATAAAGAGAAAATAAAGCTATCTATTGGGTTTCACTAAAAAGTCCATTGGAAGACTTGACTATTGTTGTTAAAAGACATAGGCATTCATATTATAGAGCCACAAACCACACTAGTTAAATAAAAACATGATAACATAAGATTCAAACCAATGACAGTCTTAATTTGATAGTGCAAACCCAACACCTTACTAACTGTGCTAACCAGACTGTGCATACCAGACACACAATTTATCAGAGATTTAAGTGAATAAGCTACAGTGTCCAAGGTACTAAACATAATATATTCTATGGGATGTCATAAGCAACTCATTAGAATACTTACCTACTAAATTTATAAGACATAAGCATTCAATATTTGAGTAAACAAAGAGAATATAAAGCGATCTATTGGGTTTCACTAAAAAGTCCATTGGAAGACTTGACTATTGTTGTTAAAAGACATAGGCATTCATATTATAGAGCCACAAACCACACTAGTAAAATAAAAACATAACATGGGATTCGAACCAATGACAGTCTTAATTTGATAGTGCAAACCCAACACCTTACTAACTGTGCTAACCAGATTGTGCATACCAAACACACAATTTATCAGAGATTTAAGTGAATAAGCTACAGTGTCCAAGGTACTAAACATAATATATTCTATGGGGTGTCATAAGCAAGTCATTAGAATACTTTTCTACTAAATTTATAAGACATAAGCATTCAATATTTGAGTAAACAAAGAGAAAATAAAGCTATCTATTGGGTTTCACTAAAAAGTCCATTGGAAGACTTGACTATTGTTGTTAAAAGACATAAGCATTCATATTATAGAGCCACAAACCTCACTAGTAAAATAAAAACATGATAACATGGGATTCGAACCAATGACAGTCTTAATTTGATAGTGCAAACCCAACAACTTACTAACTGTGCTAACCAGACTGTGCATACCAGACACACAATTTATCAGAGATTTAAGTGAATAAGCTACAGTGTCCAAGGTACTAAACATAATATATTCTATGGGGTGTCATAAGCAAGTCATTAGAATACTTTCCTACTAAATTTATAAGACATAAGCATTCAATATTTGAGTAAACAAAGAGAAAATAAAGCTATCTATTGGGTTTCACTAAAAAGTCCATTGGAAGACTTGACTATTGTTGTTAAAAGACATAGGCATTCATATTATAGAGCCACAAACCTCACTAGTAAAATAAAAACATGATAACATGGGATTCGAACCAATGACAGTCTTAATTTGATAGTGCAAACCTAACACCTTACTAACTGTGCTTACCAGACTGTGCATACCAGACACACAATTTATCAGAGATTTAAGTGAATAAGCTACAGTGTCCAAGGTACTAAACATAATATATTCTATGGGGTGTCATAAGCAAGTCATTAGAATACTTTCCTACTAAATTTATAAGACATAAGCATTTAATATTTGAGTAAACAAAGAGAAAATAAAGCTATCTATTGGGTTTCACTAAAAAGTCCATTGGAAGACTTGACTATTGTTGTTAAAAGACATAGGCATTCATATTATAGAGCCACAAACCACACTAGTAAAATAAAAATATGATAACATGGGATTTGAACCAATGACAGCCTTAATTTGATAGTGCAAACCCAACACCTTACTAACTGTGCTAACCTGACTGTGCATACCAGACACACAATTTATCAGAGATTTAAGTGAATAAGCTACAGTGTCCAAGGTACTAAACATAACATATTCTATGGGGTGTCATAAGCAAGTCATTAGAATACTTTCCTACTAAATTTATAAGACATAAGCATTTAATATTTGAGTAAACAAAGAGAAAATAAAGCTATCTATTGGGTTTCACTAAAAAGTCCATTGGAAGACTTGACTATTGTTGTTAAAAGACATAGGCATTCATATTATAGAGCCACAAACCACACTAGTAAAATAAAAACAAGATAACATGGGATTCGAACCAATGACAGTCTTAATTTGATAGTGCAAACCCAACAACTTACTAACTGTGCTAACCAGACTGTGCATACTAGACACACAATTTATCAGAGATTTAAGTGAATAAGCTACAGTGTCCAAGGTACTAAACATAATATATTCTATGGGGTGTCATAAGCAAGTCATTAGAATACTTTCCTACTAAATTTATAAGACATAAGCATTCAATATTTGAGTAAACAAAGAGAAAATAAAGCTATCTATTGGGTTTCACTAAAAAGTCCTTTGGAAGACTTGACTATTGTTGTTAAAAGACATAGGCATTCATATTATAGAGCCACAAACCACACTAGTAAAATAAAAACATGATAACATGGGACTCGAACCAATGACAGTCTTAATTTGATAGTGCAAACCCAACACCTTACTAACTGTGCTAACCAGACTGTGCATACCAGACACACAATTTATCAGAGATTTAAGTGAATAAGCTACAGTGTCCAAGGTACTAAACATAATATATTCTATGGGGTGTCATGAGCAAGTCATTAGAATACTTTCCTACTAAATTTATAAGACATAAGCATTCAATATTTGAGTAAACAAAGAGAAAATAAAGCGATCTATTGGGTTTCACTAAAAAGTCCATTGGAAGACTTGACTATTGTTGTTAAAAGACATAGGCATTCATATTATAGAGCCACAAACCACACTAGTAAAATAAAAACATGATAACATGGGATTCGAACCAATGACAGTCTTAATTTGATAGTGCAAACCGAACACTTTACTAACTGTGCTAACCTGACTGTGCATACCAGACACACAATTTATCAGAGATTTAAGTGAATAAGCTACAGTGTCCAAGGTACTAAACATAATATATTCTATGGGGTGTCATAAGCAAGTCATTAGAATACTTTCCTACTAAATTTATAAGACATAAGCATTCAATATTTGAGTAAACAAAGAGAAAATAAAGCTATCTATTGGGTTTCACTAAAAAGTCCTTTGGAAGACTTGACTATTGTTGTTAAAAGACATAGGCATTCATATTATAGAGCCACAAACCACACTAGTAAAATAAAAACATGATAACATGGGACTCGAACCAATGACAGCCTTAATTTGATAGTGCAAACCCAACACCTTACTAACTGTGCTAACCTGACTGTGCATACCAGACACACAATTTATCAGAGATTTAAGTGAATAAGCTACAGTGTCCAAGGTACTAAACATAACATATTCTATGGGGTGTCATAAGCAAGTCATTAGAATACTTTCCTACTAAATTTATAAGACATAAGCATTTAATATTTGAGTAAACAAAGAGAAAATAAAGCTATCTATTGGGTTTCACTAAAAAGTCCATTGGAAGACTTGACTATTGTTGTTAAAAGACATAGGCATTCATATTATAGAGCCACAAACCACACTAGTAAAATAAAAACAAGATAACATGGGATTCGAACCAATGACAGTCTTAATTTGATAGTGCAAACCCAACAACTTACTAACTGTGCTAACCAGACTGTGCATACTAGACACACAATTTATCAGAGATTTAAGTGAATAAGCTACAGTGTCCAAGGTACTAAACATAATATATTCTATGGGGTGTCATAAGCAAGTCATTAGAATACTTTCCTACTAAATTTATAAGACATAAGCATTCAATATTTGAGTAAACAAAGAGAAAATAAAGCTATCTATTGGGTTTCACTAAAAAGTCCTTTGAAAGACTTGACTATTGTTGTTAAAAGACATAGGCATTCATATTATAGAGCCACAAACCACACTAGTAAAATAAAAACATGATAACATGGGACTCGAACCAATGACAGTCTTAATTTGATAGTGCAAACCCAACACCTTACTAACTGTGCTAACCAGACTGTGCATACCAGACACACAATTTATCAGAGATTTAAGTGAATAAGCTACAGTGTCCAAGGTACTAAACATAATATATTCTATGGGGTGTCATGAGCAAGTCATTAGAATACTTTCCTACTAAATTTATAAGACATAAGCATTCAATATTTGAGTAAACAAAGAGAAAATAAAGCGATCTATTGGGTTTCACTAAAAAGTCCATTGGAAGACTTGACTATTGTTGTTAAAAGACATAGGCATTCATATTATAGAGCCACAAACCACACTAGTAAAATAAAAACATGATAACATGGGATTCGAACCAATGACAGTCTTAATTTGATAGTGCAAACCGAACACTTTACTAACTGTGCTAACCTGACTGTGCATACCAGACACACAATTTATCAGAGATTTAAGTGAATAAGCTACAGTGTCCAAGGTACTAAACATAATATATTCTATGGGGTGTCATAAGCAAGTCATTAGAATACTTTCCTACTAAATTTATAAGACATAAGCATTCAATATTTGAGTAAACAAAGAGAAAATAAAGCTATCTATTGGGTTTCACTAAAAAGTCCTTTGGAAGACTTGACTATTGTTGTTAAAAGACATAGGCATTCATATTATAGAGCCACAAACCACACTAGTAAAATAAAAACATGATAACATGGGACTCGAACCAATGACAGTCTTAATTTGATAGTGCAAACCCAACAACTTACTAACTGTGCTAACCAGACTGTGCATACCAGACACACAATTTATAAGAGATTTAAGTGAATAAGCTACAGTGTCCAAGGTACTAAACATAATATATTCTATGGGGAGTCATGAGCAAGTCATTAGAATACTTTCCTACTAAATTTATAAGACATAAGCATTCAATATTTGAGTAAACAAAGAGAAAATAAAGCGATCTATTGGGTTTCACTAAAAAGTCCATTGGAAGACTTGACTATTGTTGTTAAAAGACATAGGCATTCATATTATAGAGCCACAAACCACACTAGTAAAATAAAAACATGATAACATGGGATTCGAACCAATGACAGTCTTAATTTGATAGTGCAAACCGAACACCTTACTAACTGTGCTAACCTGACTGTGCATACCAGACACACAATTTATCAGAGATTTAAGTGAATAAGCTACAGTGTCCAAGGTACTAAACATAATATATTCTATGGGGTGTCATAAGCAAGTCATTAGAATACTTTCCTACTAAATTTATAAGACATAAGCATTCAATATTTGAGTAAACAAAGAGAAAATAAAGCGATCTATTGGGTTTCACTAAAAAGTCCATTGGAAGACTTGACTATTGTTGTTAAAAGACATAGGTATTCATATTATAGAGCCACAAACCACACTAGTAAAATAAAAACATAACATGGGATTCGAACCAATGACAGTCTTAATTTGATAGTGCAAACCCAACACCTTACTAACTGTGCTAACCAAACTGTGCATACCAGACACACAATTTATCAGAGTTTTAAGTGAATAAGCTACAGTGTCCAAGGTACTAAACATAATATATTCTATGGGATGTAATAAGCAAGTCATTAGAATACTTTCCTACTAAATTTATAAGACATAAGCATTCAATATTTGAGTAAACAAAGAGAAAATAAAGCGATCTATTGGGTTTCACTAAAAAGTCCATTGGAAGACTTGACTATTGTTGTTAAAAGACATAGGCATTCATATTATAGAGCCACAAACCACACTAGTAAAATAAAAACATAACATGGGATTCGAACCAATGACAGTCTTAATTTGATAGTGCAAAACCAACACCTTACTAACTGTGCTAACCAGATTCTGCATACCAGACACCCAATTTATCAGAGATTTAAGTGAATAAGCTACAGTGTCCAAGGTACTAAACATAATATATTCTATGGGGTGTCATAAGCAAGTCATTAGAATACTTTCCTACTAAATTTATAAGACATAAGCATTCAATATTTGAGTAAACAAAGAAAATAAAGCTATCTATTGGGTTTCACTAAAAAGTCCATTGGAAGACTTGACTATTGTTGTTAAAAGACATAGGCATTCATATTATAGAGCCACACACTACACTAGTTAAATAAAAACATGATAACATAAGATTCGAACCAATGACAGTCTTAATTTGATAGTGCAAACCCAACACCTTACTAACTGTGCTAACCAGACTGTGCATACCAGACACACAATTTATCAGAGATTTAAGTGAATAAGCTACAGTGTCCAAGGTACTAAACATAATATATTCTATGGGGTGTCATAAGCAAGTCATTAGAATACTTTCCTACTAAATTTATAAGACATAAGCATTCAATATTTGAGTAAACAAAGAGAAAATAAAGCGATCTATTGGGTTTCACTAAAAAGTCCATTGGAAGACTTGACTATTGTTGTTAAAAGACATAGGCATTCATATTATAGAGCCACAAACCACACTAGTAAAATAAAAACAAGATAACATGGGATTCGAACCAATGACAGTCTTAATTTGATAGTGCAAACCCAACAACTTACTAACTGTGCTAACCAGACTGTGCATACTAGACACACAATTTATCAGAGATTTAAGTGAATAAGCTACAGTGTCCAAGGTACTAAACATAATATATTCTATGGGGTGTCATAAGCAAGTCATTAGAATACTTTCCTACTAAATTTATAAGACATAAGCATTCAATATTTGAGTAAACAAAGAGAAAATAAAGCTATCTATTGGGTTTCACTAAAAAGTCCTTTGGAAGACTTGACTATTGTTGTTAAAAGACATAGGCATTCATATTATAGAGCCACAAACCACACTAGTAAAATAAAAACATGATAACATGGGACTCGAACCAATGACAGTCTTAATTTGATAGTGCAAACCCAACACCTTACTAACTGTGCTAACCAGACTGTGCATACCAGACACACAATTTATCAGAGATTTAAGTGAATAAGCTACAGTGTCCAAGGTACTAAACATAATATATTCTATGGGGTGTCATAAGCAAGTCATTAGAATACTTTCCTACTAAATTTATAAGACATAAGCATTCAATATTTGAGTAAACAAAGAGAAAATAAAGCTATCTATTGGGTTTCACTAAAAAGTCCATTGGAAGACTTGACTATTGTTGTTAAAAGACATAGGCATTCATATTATAGAGCCACACACTACACTAGTTAAATAAAAACATGATAACATAAGATTCGAACCAATGACAGTCTTAATTTGATAGTGCAAACCCAACACCTTACTAACTGTGCTAACCAGACTGTGCATACCAGACACACAATTTATCAGAGATTTAAGTGAATAAGCTACAGTGTCCAAGGTACTAAACATAATATATTCTATGGGGTGTCATAAGCAAGTCATTAGAATACTTTCCTACTAAATTTATAAGACATAAGCATTCAATATTTGAGTAAACAAAGAGAAAATAAAGCGATCTATTGGGTTTCACTAAAAAGTCCATTGGAAGACTTGACTATTGTTGTTAAAAGACATAGGCATTCATATTATAGAGCCACAAACCACACTAGTAAAATAAAAACAAGATAACATGGGATTCGAACCAATGACAGTCTTAATTTGATAGTGCAAACCCAACAACTTACTAACTGTGCTAACCAGACTGTGCATACTAGACACACAATTTATCAGAGATTTAAGTGAATAAGCTACAGTGTCCAAGGTACTAAACATAATATATTCTATGGGGTGTCATAAGCAAGTCATTAGAATACTTTCCTACTAAATTTATAAGACATAAGCATTCAATATTTGAGTAAACAAAGAGAAAATAAAGCTATCTATTGGGTTTCACTAAAAAGTCCTTTGGAAGACTTGACTATTGTTGTTAAAAGACATAGGCATTCATATTATAGAGCCACAAACCACACTAGTAAAATAAAAACATGATAACATGGGACTCGAACCAATGACAGTCTTAATTTGATAGTGCAAACCCAACACCTTACTAACTGTGCTAACCAGACTGTGCATACCAGACACACAATTTATCAGAGATTTAAGTGAATAAGCTACAGTGTCCAAGGTACTAAACATAATATATTCTATGGGGTGTCATAAGCAAGTCATTAGAATACTTTCCTACTAAATTTATAAGACATAAGCATTCAATATTTGAGTAAACAAAGAGAAAATAAAGCTATCTATTGGGTTTCACTAAAAAGTCCATTGGAAGACTTGACTATTGTTGTTAAAAGACATAGGCATTCATATTATAGAGCCACAAACCACACTAGTAAAATAAAAATATGATAACATGGGATTCGAACCAATGACAGTCTTAATTTGATAGTGCAAACCCAACACCTTACTAACTGTGCTAACCTGACTGTGCATACCAGACACACAATTTATCAGAGATTTAAGTGAATAAGCTACAGTGTCCAAGGTACTAAACATAACATATTCTATGGGGTGTCATAAGCAAGTCATTAGAATACTTTCCTACTAAATTTATAAGACATAAGCATTCAATATTTGAGTAAACAAAGAGAAAATAAAGCTATCTATTGGGTTTCACTAAAAAGTCCATTGGAAGACTTGACTATTGTTGTTAAAAGACATAGGCATTCATATTATAGAGCCACAAACCACACTAGTTAAATAAAAACATGATAACATAGGATTTGAACCAATGACAGTTTTAATTTGATAGTGCAAACCCAACACCTTACTAACTGTGCTAACCAGACTGTGCATACCAGACGCACAATTTATCAGAGATTTAAGTGAATAAGCTACAGTGTCCAAGGTACTAAACATAATATATTCTATGGGGTCTCATAAGCAAGTCATTAGAATACTTTCCTACTAAATTTATAAGACATAAGCATTCAATATTTGAGTAAACAAAGAGAAAATAAAGCTATCTATTGGGTTTCACTAAAAAGTCCATTGGAAGACTTGACTATTGTTGTTAAAAGACATAGGCATTCATATTATAGTGCCACAAACCACACTAGTTAAATAAAAACATGATAACATAGGATTCGAACCAATGACAGACTTAATTTGATAGTGCAAACCCAACACCTTACTAACTGTGCTAACCAGACTGTGCATGCCTGACACACAATTTATCAGAGATTTAGGTGAATAAGCTACAGTGTCCAAGGTACTAAACATAATATATTCTATGGGGTGTCATAAGCAAGTCATTAGAATACTTTCCTACTAAATTTATAAGACATAAGCATTCAATATTTGAGTAAACAAAGAGAAAATAAAGCTATCTATTGGGTTTCACTAAAAAGTCCATTGGAAGACTTGACTATTGTTGTTAAAAGACATAGGCATTCATATTATAGAGCCACAAACCTCACTAGTAAAATAAAAACATGACAACATGGGATTCGAACCAATGACAGTCTTAATTTGATAGTGCAAACCCAACACCTTACTAACTGTGCTAACAAGACTGTGCATACCAGACACACAATTTATCAGAGATTTAAGTGAATAAGCTACAGTGTCCAAGGTACTAAACATAATATATTCTATGGGGTGTCATAAGCAAGTCATTAGAATACTTTCCTACTAAATTTATAAGACATAAGCATTCAATATTTGAGTAAACAAAGAGAAAATAAAGCTATCTATTGGGTTTCACTAAAAAGTCCATTGGAAGACTTGACTATTGTTGTTAAAAGACATAGGCATTCATATTATAGAGCCACACACTACACTAGTTAAATAAAAACATGATAACATAAGATTCGAACCAATGACAGTCTTAATTTGATAGTGCAAACCCAACACCTTACTAACTGTGCTAACCAGACTGTGCATACCAGACACACAATTTATCAGAGATTTAAGTGAATAAGCTACAGTGTCCAAGGTACTAAACATAATATATTCTATGGGGTGTCATAAGCAAGTCATTAGAATACTTTCCTACTAAATTTATAAGACATAAGCATTCAATATTTGAGTAAACAAAGAGAAAATAAAGCGATCTATTGGGTTTCACTAAAAAGTCCATTGGAAGACTTGACTATTGTTGTTAAAAGACATAGGCATTCATATTATAGAGCCACAAACCACACTAGTAAAATAAAAACAAGATAACATGGGATTCGAACCAATGACAGTCTTAATTTGATAGTGCAAACCCAACAACTTACTAACTGTGCTAACCAGACTGTGCATACTAGACACACAATTTATCAGAGATTTAAGTGAATAAGCTACAGTGTCCAAGGTACTAAACAATATATTCTATGGGGTGTCATAAGCAAGTCATTAGAATACTTTCCTACTAAATTTATAAGACATAAGCATTCAATATTTGAGTAAACAAAGAGAAAATAAAGCTATCTATTGGGTTTCACTAAAAAGTCCTTTGGAAGACTTGACTATTGTTGTTAAAAGACATAGGCATTCATATTATAGAGCCACAAACCACACTAGTAAAATAAAAACATGATAACATGGGACTCGAACCAATGACAGTCTTAATTTGATAGTGCAAACCCAACACCTTACTAACTGTGCTAACCAGACTGTGCATACCAGACACACAATTTATCAGAGATTTAAGTGAATAAGCTACAGTGTCCAAGGTACTAAACATAATATATTCTATGGGGTGTCATAAGCAAGTCATTAGAATACTTTCCTACTAAATTTATAAGACATAAGCATTCAATATTTGAGTAAACAAAGAGAAAATAAAGCGATCTATTGGGTTTCACTAAAAAGTCCATTGGAAGACTTGACTATTGTTGTTAAAAGACATAGGCATTCATATTATAGAGCCACAAACCACACTAGTAAAATAAAAATATAACATGGGATTCGAACCAATGACAGTCTTAATTTGATAGTGCAAACCCAACACCTTACTAACTGTGCTAACCAAACTGTGCATACCAGACACACAATTTATCAGAGTTTTAAGTGAATAAGCTACAGTGTCCAAGGTACTAAACATAATATATTCTATGGGATGTAATAAGCAAGTCATTAGAATACTTTCCTACTAAATTTATAAGACATAAGCATTCAATATTTGAGTAAACAAAGAGAAAATAAAGCGATCTATTGGGTTTCACTAAAAAGTCCATTGGAAGACTTGACTATTGTTGTTAAAAGACATAGGCATTCATATTATAGAGCCACAAACCACACTAGTAAAATAAAAACATAACATGGGATTCGAACCAATGACAGTCTTAATTTGATAGTGCAAAACCAACACCTTACTAACTGTGCTAACCAGATTCTGCATACCAGACACACAATTTATCAGAGATTTAAGTGAATAAGCTACAGTGTCCAAGGTACTAAACATAATATATTCTATGGGGTGTCATAAGCAAGTCATTAGAATACTTTCCTACTAAATTTATAAGACATAAGCATTCAATATTTGAGTAAACAAAGAGAAAATAAAGCTATCTATTGGGTTTCACTAAAAAGTCCATTGGAAGACTTGACTATTGTTGTTAAAAGACATAGGCATTCATATTATAGAGCCACACACTACACTAGTTAAATAAAAACATGATAACATAAGATTCGAACCAATGACAGTCTTAATTTGATAGTGCAAACCCAACACCTTACTAACTGTGCTAACCAGACTGTGCATACCAGACACACAATTTATCAGAGATTTAAGTGAATAAGCTACAGTGTCCAAGGTACTAAACATAATATATTCTATGGGGTGTCATAAGCAAGTCATTAGAATACTTTCCTACTAAATTTATAAGACATAAGCATTCAATATTTGAGTAAACAAAGAGAAAATAAAGCGATCTATTGGGTTTCACTAAAAAGTCCATTGGAAGACTTGACTATTGTTGTTAAAAGACATAGGCATTCATATTATAGAGCCACAAACCACACTAGTAAAATAAAAACAAGATAACATGGGATTCGAACCAATGACAGTCTTAATTTGATAGTGCAAACCCAACAATTTACTAACTGTGCTAACCAGACTGTGCATACTAGACACACAATTTATCAGAGATTTAAGTGAATAAGCTACAGTGTCCAAGGTACTAAACATAATATATTCTATGGGGTGTCATAAGCAAGTCATTAGAATACTTTCCTACTAAATTTATAAGACATAAGCATTCAATATTTGAGTAAACAAAGAGAAAATAAAGCTATCTATTGGGTTTCACTAAAAAGTCCTTTGGAAGACTTGACTATTGTTGTTAAAAGACATAGGCATTCATATTATAGAGCCACAAACCACACTAGTAAAATAAAAACATGATAACATGGGACTCGAACCAATGACAGTCTTAATTTGATAGTGCAAACCCAACACCCTACTAACTGTGCTAACCAGACTGTGCATACCAGACACACAATTTATCAGAGATTTAAGTGAATAAGCTACAGTGTCCAAGGTACTAAACATAATATATTCTATGGGGTGTCATAAGCAAGTCATTAGAATACTTTCCTACTAAATTTATAAGACATAAGCATTCAATATTTGAGTAAACAAAGAGAAAATAAAGCTATCTATTGGGTTTCACTAAAAAGTCCATTGGAAGACTTGACTATTGTTGTTAAAAGACATAGGCATTCATATTATAGAGCCACACACTACACTAGTTAAATAAAAACATGATAACATAAGATTCGAACCAATGACAGTCTTAATTTGATAGTGCAAACCCAACACCTTACTAACTGTGCTAACCAGACTGTGCATACCAGACACACAATTTATCAGAGATTTAAGTGAATAAGCTACAGTGTCCAAGGTACTAAACATAATATATTCTATGGGGTGTCATAAGCAAGTCATTAGAATACTTTCCTACTAAATTTATAAGACATAAGCATTCAATATTTGAGTAAACAAAGAGAAAATAAAGCGATCTATTGGGTTTCACTAAAAAGTCCATTGGAAGACTTGACTATTGTTGTTAAAAGACATAGGCATTCATATTATAGAGCCACAAACCACACTAGTAAAATAAAAACAAGATAACATGGGATTCGAACCAATGACAGTCTTAATTTGATAGTGCAAACCCAACAATTTACTAACTGTGCTAACCAGACTGTGCATACTAGACACACAATTTATCAGAGATTTAAGTGAATAAGCTACAGTGTCCAAGGTACTAAACATAATATATTCTATGGGGTGTCATAAGCAAGTCATTAGAATACTTTCCTACTAAATTTATAAGACATAAGCATTCAATATTTGAGTAAACAAAGAGAAAATAAAGCTATCTATTGGGTTTCACTAAAAAGTCCTTTGGAAGACTTGACTATTGTTGTTAAAAGACATAGGCATTCATATTATAGAGCCACAAACCACACTAGTAAAATAAAAACATGATAACATGGGACTCGAACCAATGACAGTCTTAATTTGATAGTGCAAACCCAACACCCTACTAACTGTGCTAACCAGACTGTGCATACCAGACACACAATTTATCAGAGATTTAAGTGAATAAGCTACAGTGTCCAAGGTACTAAACATAATATATTCTATGGGGTGTCATAAGCAAGTCATTAGAATACTTTCCTACTAAATTTATAAGACATAAGCATTCAATATTTGAGTAAACAAAGAGAAAATAAAGCTATCTATTGGGTTTCACTAAAAAGTCCATTGGAAGACTTGACTATTGTTGTTAAAAGACATAGGCATTCATATTATAGAGCCACACACTACACTAGTTAAATAAAAACATGATAACATAAGATTCGAACCAATGACAGTCTTAATTTGATAGTGCAAACCCAACACCTTACTAACTGTGCTAACCAGACTGTGCATACCAGACACACAATTTATCAGAGATTTAAGTGAATAAGCTACAGTGTCCAAGGTACTAAACATAATATATTCTATGGGGTGTCATAAGCAAGTCATTAGAATACTTTCCTACTAAATTTATAAGACATAAGCATTCAATATTTGAGTAAACAAAGAGAAAATAAAGCGATCTATTGGGTTTCACTAAAAAGTCCATTGGAAGACTTGACTATTGTTGTTAAAAGACATAGGCATTCATATTATAGAGCCACAAACCACACTAGTAAAATAAAAACAAGATAACATGGGATTCGAACCAATGACAGTCTTAATTTGATAGTGCAAACCCAACAACTTACTAACTGTGCTAACCAGACTGTGCATACTAGACACACAATTTATCAGAGATTTAAGTGAATAAGCTACAGTGTCCAAGGTACTAAACATAATATATTCTATGGGGTGTCATAAGCAAGTCATTAGAATACTTTCCTACTAAATTTATAAGACATAAGCATTCAATATTTGAGTAAACAAAGAGAAAATAAAGCTATCTATTGGGTTTCACTAAAAAGTCCTTTGGAAGACTTGACTATTGTTGTTAAAAGACATAGGCATTCATATTATAGAGCCACAAACCACACTAGTAAAATAAAAACATGATAACATGGGACTCGAACCAATGACAGTCTTAATTTGATAGTGCAAACCCAACACCTTACTAACTGTGCTAACCAGACTGTGCATACCAGACACACAATTTATCAGAGATTTAAGTGAATAAGCTACAGTGTCCAAGGTACTAAACATAATATATTCTATGGGGTGTCATAAGCAAGTCATTAGAATACTTTCCTACTAAATTTATAAGACATAAGCATTCAATATTTGAGTAAACAAAGAGAAAATAAAGCTATCTATTGGGTTTCACTAAAAAGTCCATTGGAAGACTTGACTATTGTTGTTAAAAGACATAGGCATTCATATTATAGAGCCACACACTACACTAGTTAAATAAAAACATGATAACATAAGATTCGAACCAATGACAGTCTTAATTTGATAGTGCAAACCCAACACCTTACTAACTGTGCTAACCAGACTGTGCATACCAGACACACAATTTATCAGAGATTTAAGTGAATAAGCTACAGTGTCCAAGGTACTAAACATAATATATTCTATGGGGTGTCATAAGCAAGTCATTAGAATACTTTCCTACTAAATTTATAAGACATAAGCATTCAATATTTGAGTAAACAAAGAGAAAATAAAGCGATCTATTGGGTTTCACTAAAAAGTCCATTGGAAGACTTGACTATTGTTGTTAAAAGACATAGGCATTCATATTATAGAGCCACAAACCACACTAGTAAAATAAAAACAAGATAACATGGGATTCGAACCAATGACAGTCTTAATTTGATAGTGCAAACCCAACAACTTACTAACTGTGCTAACCAGACTGTGCATACTAGACACACAATTTATCAGAGATTTAAGTGAATAAGCTACAGTGTCCAAGGTACTAAACATAATATATTCTATGGGGTGTCATAAGCAAGTCATTAGAATACTTTCCTACTAAATTTATAAGACATAAGCATTCAATATTTGAGTAAACAAAGAGAAAATAAAGCTATCTATTGGGTTTCACTAAAAAGTCCTTTGGAAGACTTGACTATTGTTGTTAAAAGACATAGGCATTCATATTATAGAGCCACAAACCACACTAGTAAAATAAAAACATGATAACATGGGACTCGAACCAATGACAGTCTTAATTTGATAGTGCAAACCCAACACCTTACTAACTGTGCTAACCAGACTGTGCATACCAGACACACAATTTATCAGAGATTTAAGTGAATAAGCTACAGTGTCCAAGGTACTAAACATAATATATTCTATGGGGTGTCATAAGCAAGTCATTAGAATACTTTCCTACTAAATTTATAAGACATAAGCATTCAATATTTGAGTAAACAAAGAGAAAATAAAGCTATCTATTGGGTTTCACTAAAAAGTCCATTGGAAGACTTGACTATTGTTGTTAAAAGACATAGGCATTCATATTATAGAGCCACAAACCACACTAGTAAAATAAAAATATGATAACATGGGATTCGAACCAATGACAGTCTTAATTTGATAGTGCAAACCCAACACCTTACTAACTGTGCTAACCTGACTGTGCATACCAGACACACAATTTATCAGAGATTTAAGTGAATAAGCTACAGTGTCCAAGGTACTAAACATAACATATTCTATGGGGTGTCATAAGCAAGTCATTAGAATACTTTCCTACTAAATTTATAAGACATAAGCATTCAATATTTGAGTAAACAAAGAGAAAATAAAGCTATCTATTGGGTTTCACTAAAAAGTCCATTGGAAGACTTGACTATTGTTGTTAAAAGACATAGGCATTCATATTATAGAGCCACAAACCACACTAGTTAAATAAAAACATGATAACATAGGATTTGAACCAATGACAGTTTTAATTTGATAGTGCAAACCCAACACCTTACTAACTGTGCTAACCAGACTGTGCATACCAGACGCACAATTTATCAGAGATTTAAGTGAATAAGCTACAGTGTCCAAGGTACTAAACATAATATATTCTATGGGGTCTCATAAGCAAGTCATTAGAATACTTTCCTACTAAATTTATAAGACATAAGCATTCAATATTTGAGTAAACAAAGAGAAAATAAAGCTATCTATTGGGTTTCACTAAAAAGTCCATTGGAAGACTTGACTATTGTTGTTAAAAGACATAGGCATTCATATTATAGTGCCACAAACCACACTAGTTAAATAAAAACATGATAACATAGGATTCGAACCAATGACAGACTTAATTTGATAGTGCAAACCCAACACCTTACTAACTGTGCTAACCAGACTGTGCATGCCTGACACACAATTTATCAGAGATTTAGGTGAATAAGCTACAGTGTCCAAGGTACTAAACATAATATATTCTATGGGGTGTCATAAGCAAGTCATTAGAATACTTTCCTACTAAATTTATAAGACATAAGCATTCAATATTTGAGTAAACAAAGAGAAAATAAAGCTATCTATTGGGTTTCACTAAAAAGTCCATTGGAAGACTTGACTATTGTTGTTAAAAGACATAGGCATTCATATTATAGAGCCACAAACCTCACTAGTAAAATAAAAACATGACAACATGGGATTCGAACCAATGACAGTCTTAATTTGATAGTGCAAACCCAACACCTTACTAACTGTGCTAACAAGACTGTGCATACCAGACACACAATTTATCAGAGATTTAAGTGAATAAGCTACAGTGTCCAAGGTACTAAACATAATATATTCTATGGGGTGTCATAAGCAAGTCATTAGAATACTTTCCTACTAAATTTATAAGACATAAGCATTCAATATTTGAGTAAACAAAGAGAAAATAAAGCTATCTATTGGGTTTCACTAAAAAGTCCATTGGAAGACTTGACTATTGTTGTTAAAAGACATAGGCATTCATATTATAGAGCCACACACTACACTAGTTAAATAAAAACATGATAACATAAGATTCGAACCAATGACAGTCTTAATTTGATAGTGCAAACCCAACACCTTACTAACTGTGCTAACCAGACTGTGCATACCAGACACACAATTTATCAGAGATTTAAGTGAATAAGCTACAGTGTCCAAGGTACTAAACATAATATATTCTATGGGGTGTCATAAGCAAGTCATTAGAATACTTTCCTACTAAATTTATAAGACATAAGCATTCAATATTTGAGTAAACAAAGAGAAAATAAAGCGATCTATTGGGTTTCACTAAAAAGTCCATTGGAAGACTTGACTATTGTTGTTAAAAGACATAGGCATTCATATTATAGAGCCACAAACCACACTAGTAAAATAAAAATATAACATGGGATTCGAACCAATGACAGTCTTAATTTGATAGTGCAAACCCAACACCTTACTAACTGTGCTAACCAAACTGTGCATACCAGACACACAATTTATCAGAGTTTTAAGTGAATAAGCTACAGTGTCCAAGGTACTAAACATAATATATTCTATGGGATGTAATAAGCAAGTCATTAGAATACTTTCCTACTAAATTTATAAGACATAAGCATTCAATATTTGAGTAAACAAAGAGAAAATAAAGCGATCTATTGGGTTTCACTAAAAAGTCCATTGGAAGACTTGACTATTGTTGTTAAAAGACATAGGCATTCATATTATAGAGCCACAAACCACACTAGTAAAATAAAAACATAACATGGGATTCGAACCAATGACAGTCTTAATTTGATAGTGCAAAACCAACACCTTACTAACTGTGCTAACCAGATTCTGCATACCAGACACACAATTTATCAGAGATTTAAGTGAATAAGCTACAGTGTCCAAGGTACTAAACATAATATATTCTATGGGGTGTCATAAGCAAGTCATTAGAATACTTTCCTACTAAATTTATAAGACATAAGCATTCAATATTTGAGTAAACAAAGAGAAAATAAAGCTATCTATTGGGTTTCACTAAAAAGTCCATTGGAAGACTTGACTATTGTTGTTAAAAGACATAGGCATTCATATTATAGAGCCACACACTACACTAGTTAAATAAAAACATGATAACATAAGATTCGAACCAATGACAGTCTTAATTTGATAGTGCAAACCCAACACCTTACTAACTGTGCTAACCAGACTGTGCATACCAGACACACAATTTATCAGAGATTTAAGTGAATAAGCTACAGTGTCCAAGGTACTAAACATAATATATTCTATGGGGTGTCATAAGCAAGTCATTAGAATACTTTCCTACTAAATTTATAAGACATAAGCATTCAATATTTGAGTAAACAAAGAGAAAATAAAGCGATCTATTGGGTTTCACTAAAAAGTCCATTGGAAGACTTGACTATTGTTGTTAAAAGACATAGGCATTCATATTATAGAGCCACAAACCACACTAGTAAAATAAAAACAAGATAACATGGGATTCGAACCAATGACAGTCTTAATTTGATAGTGCAAACCCAACAATTTACTAACTGTGCTAACCAGACTGTGCATACTAGACACACAATTTATCAGAGATTTAAGTGAATAAGCTACAGTGTCCAAGGTACTAAACATAATATATTCTATGGGGTGTCATAAGCAAGTCATTAGAATACTTTCCTACTAAATTTATAAGACATAAGCATTCAATATTTGAGTAAACAAAGAGAAAATAAAGCTATCTATTGGGTTTCACTAAAAAGTCCTTTGGAAGACTTGACTATTGTTGTTAAAAGACATAGGCATTCATATTATAGAGCCACAAACCACACTAGTAAAATAAAAACATGATAACATGGGACTCGAACCAATGACAGTCTTAATTTGATAGTGCAAACCCAACACCCTACTAACTGTGCTAACCAGACTGTGCATACCAGACACACAATTTATCA
Organism: Pseudophryne corroboree; assembly: GCF_028390025.1. Taxonomy (NCBI): domain Eukaryota; kingdom Metazoa; phylum Chordata; class Amphibia; order Anura; family Myobatrachidae; genus Pseudophryne; species Pseudophryne corroboree. The sequence continues at coordinate 629,766,514 of NC_086445.1, forward strand.
GAGATTTAAGTGAATAAGCTACAGTGTCCAAGGTACTAAACATAATATATTCTATGGGGTGTCATAAGCAAGTCATTAGAATACTTTCCTACTAAATTTATAAGACATAAGCATTCAATATTTGAGTAAACAAAGAGAAAATAAAGCTATCTATTGGGTTTCACTAAAAAGTCCATTGGAAGACTTGACTATTGTTGTTAAAAGACATAGGCATTCATATTATAGAGCCACACACTACACTAGTTAAATAAAAACATGATAACATAAGATTCGAACCAATGACAGTCTTAATTTGATAGTGCAAACCCAACACCTTACTAACTGTGCTAACCAGACTGTGCATACCAGACACAATTTATCAGAGATTTAAGTGAATAAGCTACAGTGTCCAAGGTACTAAACATAATATATTCTATGGGGTGTCATAAGCAAGTCATTAGAATACTTTCCTACTAAATTTATAAGACATAAGCATTCAATATTTGAGTAAACAAAGAGAAAATAAAGCGATCTATTGGGTTTCACTAAAAAGTCCATTGGAAGACTTGACTATTGTTGTTAAAAGACATAGGCATTCATATTATAGAGCCACAAACCACACTAGTAAAATAAAAACAAGATAACATGGGATTCGAACCAATGACAGTCTTAATTTGATAGTGCAAACCCAACAATTTACTAACTGTGCTAACCAGACTGTGCATACTAGACACACAATTTATCAGAGATTTAAGTGAATAAGCTACAGTGTCCAAGGTACTAAACATAATATATTCTATGGGGTGTCATAAGCAAGTCATTAGAATACTTTCCTACTAAATTTATAAGACATAAGCATTCAATATTTGAGTAAACAAAGAGAAAATAAAGCTATCTATTGGGTTTCACTAAAAAGTCCTTTGGAAGACTTGACTATTGTTGTTAAAAGACATAGGCATTCATATTATAGAGCCACAAACCACACTAGTAAAATAAAAACATGATAACATGGGACTCGAACCAATGACAGTCTTAATTTGATAGTGCAAACCCAACACCCTACTAACTGTGCTAACCAGACTGTGCATACCAGACACACAATTTATCAGAGATTTAAGTGAATAAGCTACAGTGTCCAAGGTACTAAACATAATATATTCTATGGGGTGTCATAAGCAAGTCATTAGAATACTTTCCTACTAAATTTATAAGACATAAGCATTCAATATTTGAGTAAACAAAGAGAAAATAAAGCTATCTATTGGGTTTCACTAAAAAGTCCATTGGAAGACTTGACTATTGTTGTTAAAAGACATAGGCATTCATATTATAGAGCCACACACTACACTAGTTAAATAAAAACATGATAACATAAGATTCGAACCAATGACAGTCTTAATTTGATAGTGCAAACCCAACACCTTACTAACTGTGCTAACCAGACTGTGCATACCAGACACACAATTTATCAGAGATTTAAGTGAATAAGCTACAGTGTCCAAGGTACTAAACATAATATATTCTATGGGGTGTCATAAGCAAGTCATTAGAATACTTTCCTACTAAATTTATAAGACATAAGCATTCAATATTTGAGTAAACAAAGAGAAAATAAAGCGATCTATTGGGTTTCACTAAAAAGTCCATTGGAAGACTTGACTATTGTTGTTAAAAGACATAGGCATTCATATTATAGAGCCACAAACCACACTAGTAAAATAAAAACAAGATAACATGGGATTCGAACCAATGACAGTCTTAATTTGATAGTGCAAACCCAACAACTTACTAACTGTGCTAACCAGACTGTGCATACTAGACACACAATTTATCAGAGATTTAAGTGAATAAGCTACAGTGTCCAAGGTACTAAACATAATATATTCTATGGGGTGTCATAAGCAAGTCATTAGAATACTTTCCTACTAAATTTATAAGACATAAGCATTCAATATTTGAGTAAACAAAGAGAAAATAAAGCTATCTATTGGGTTTCACTAAAAAGTCCTTTGGAAGACTTGACTATTGTTGTTAAAAGACATAGGCATTCATATTATAGAGCCACAAACCACACTAGTAAAATAAAAACATGATAACATGGGACTCGAACCAATGACAGTCTTAATTTGATAGTGCAAACCCAACACCTTACTAACTGTGCTAACCAGACTGTGCATACCAGACACACAATTTATCAGAGATTTAAGTGAATAAGCTACAGTGTCCAAGGTACTAAACATAATATATTCTATGGGGTGTCATAAGCAAGTCATTAGAATACTTTCCTACTAAATTTATAAGACATAAGCATTCAATATTTGAGTAAACAAAGAGAAAATAAAGCTATCTATTGGGTTTCACTAAAAAGTCCATTGGAAGACTTGACTATTGTTGTTAAAAGACATAGGCATTCATATTATAGAGCCACACACTACACTAGTTAAATAAAAACATGATAACATAAGATTCGAACCAATGACAGTCTTAATTTGATAGTGCAAACCCAACACCTTACTAACTGTGCTAACCAGACTGTGCATACCAGACACACAATTTATCAGAGATTTAAGTGAATAAGCTACAGTGTCCAAGGTACTAAACATAATATATTCTATGGGGTGTCATAAGCAAGTCATTAGAATACTTTCCTACTAAATTTATAAGACATAAGCATTCAATATTTGAGTAAACAAAGAGAAAATAAAGCGATCTATTGGGTTTCACTAAAAAGTCCATTGGAAGACTTGACTATTGTTGTTAAAAGACATAGGCATTCATATTATAGAGCCACAAACCACACTAGTAAAATAAAAACAAGATAACATGGGATTCGAACCAATGACAGTCTTAATTTGATAGTGCAAACCCAACAACTTACTAACTGTGCTAACCAGACTGTGCATACTAGACACACAATTTATCAGAGATTTAAGTGAATAAGCTACAGTGTCCAAGGTACTAAACATAATATATTCTATGGGGTGTCATAAGCAAGTCATTAGAATACTTTCCTACTAAATTTATAAGACATAAGCATTCAATATTTGAGTAAACAAAGAGAAAATAAAGCTATCTATTGGGTTTCACTAAAAAGTCCTTTGGAAGACTTGACTATTGTTGTTAAAAGACATAGGCATTCATATTATAGAGCCACAAACCACACTAGTAAAATAAAAACATGATAACATGGGACTCGAACCAATGACAGTCTTAATTTGATAGTGCAAACCCAACACCTTACTAACTGTGCTAACCAGACTGTGCATACCAGACACACAATTTATCAGAGATTTAAGTGAATAAGCTACAGTGTCCAAGGTACTAAACATAATATATTCTATGGGGTGTCATAAGCAAGTCATTAGAATACTTTCCTACTAAATTTATAAGACATAAGCATTCAATATTTGAGTAAACAAAGAGAAAATAAAGCTATCTATTGGGTTTCACTAAAAAGTCCATTGGAAGACTTGACTATTGTTGTTAAAAGACATAGGCATTCATATTATAGAGCCACAAACCACACTAGTAAAATAAAAATATGATAACATGGGATTCGAACCAATGACAGTCTTAATTTGATAGTGCAAACCCAACACCTTACTAACTGTGCTAACCTGACTGTGCATACCAGACACACAATTTATCAGAGATTTAAGTGAATAAGCTACAGTGTCCAAGGTACTAAACATAACATATTCTATGGGGTGTCATAAGCAAGTCATTAGAATACTTTCCTACTAAATTTATAAGACATAAGCATTCAATATTTGAGTAAACAAAGAGAAAATAAAGCTATCTATTGGGTTTCACTAAAAAGTCCATTGGAAGACTTGACTATTGTTGTTAAAAGACATAGGCATTCATATTATAGAGCCACAAACCACACTAGTTAAATAAAAACATGATAACATAGGATTTGAACCAATGACAGTTTTAATTTGATAGTGCAAACCCAACACCTTACTAACTGTGCTAACCAGACTGTGCATACCAGACGCACAATTTATCAGAGATTTAAGTGAATAAGCTACAGTGTCCAAGGTACTAAACATAATATATTCTATGGGGTCTCATAAGCAAGTCATTAGAATACTTTCCTACTAAATTTATAAGACATAAGCATTCAATATTTGAGTAAACAAAGAGAAAATAAAGCTATCTATTGGGTTTCACTAAAAAGTCCATTGGAAGACTTGACTATTGTTGTTAAAAGACATAGGCATTCATATTATAGTGCCACAAACCACACTAGTTAAATAAAAACATGATAACATAGGATTCGAACCAATGACAGACTTAATTTGATAGTGCAAACCCAACACCTTACTAACTGTGCTAACCAGACTGTGCATGCCTGACACACAATTTATCAGAGATTTAGGTGAATAAGCTACAGTGTCCAAGGTACTAAACATAATATATTCTATGGGGTGTCATAAGCAAGTCATTAGAATACTTTCCTACTAAATTTATAAGACATAAGCATTCAATATTTGAGTAAACAAAGAGAAAATAAAGCTATCTATTGGGTTTCACTAAAAAGTCCATTGGAAGACTTGACTATTGTTGTTAAAAGACATAGGCATTCATATTATAGAGCCACAAACCTCACTAGTAAAATAAAAACATGACAACATGGGATTCGAACCAATGACAGTCTTAATTTGATAGTGCAAACCCAACACCTTACTAACTGTGCTAACAAGACTGTGCATACCAGACACACAATTTATCAGAGATTTAAGTGAATAAGCTACAGTGTCCAAGGTACTAAACATAATATATTCTATGGGGTGTCATAAGCAAGTCATTAGAATACTTTCCTACTAAATTTATAAGACATAAGCATTCAATATTTGAGTAAACAAAGAGAAAATAAAGCTATCTATTGGGTTTCACTAAAAAGTCCATTGGAAGACTTGACTATTGTTGTTAAAAGACATAGGCATTCATATTATAGAGCCACACACTACACTAGTTAAATAAAAACATGATAACATAAGATTCGAACCAATGACAGTCTTAATTTGATAGTGCAAACCCAACACCTTACTAACTGTGCTAACCAGACTGTGCATACCAGACACACAATTTATCAGAGATTTAAGTGAATAAGCTACAGTGTCCAAGGTACTAAACATAATATATTCTATGGGGTGTCATAAGCAAGTCATTAGAATACTTTCCTACTAAATTTATAAGACATAAGCATTCAATATTTGAGTAAACAAAGAGAAAATAAAGCGATCTATTGGGTTTCACTAAAAAGTCCATTGGAAGACTTGACTATTGTTGTTAAAAGACATAGGCATTCATATTATAGAGCCACAAACCACACTAGTAAAATAAAAACAAGATAACATGGGATTCGAACCAATGACAGTCTTAATTTGATAGTGCAAACCCAACAACTTACTAACTGTGCTAACCAGACTGTGCATACTAGACACACAATTTATCAGAGATTTAAGTGAATAAGCTACAGTGTCCAAGGTACTAAACATAATATATTCTATGGGGTGTCATAAGCAAGTCATTAGAATACTTTCCTACTAAATTTATAAGACATAAGCATTCAATATTTGAGTAAACAAAGAGAAAATAAAGCTATCTATTGGGTTTCACTAAAAAGTCCTTTGGAAGACTTGACTATTGTTGTTAAAAGACATAGGCATTCATATTATAGAGCCACAAACCACACTAGTAAAATAAAAACATGATAACATGGGACTCGAACCAATGACAGTCTTAATTTGATAGTGCAAACCCAACACCTTACTAACTGTGCTAACCAGACTGTGCATACCAGACACACAATTTATCAGAGATTTAAGTGAATAAGCTACAGTGTCCAAGGTACTAAACATAATATATTCTATGGGGTGTCATAAGCAAGTCATTAGAATACTTTCCTACTAAATTTATAAGACATAAGCATTCAATATTTGAGTAAACAAAGAGAAAATAAAGCGATCTATTGGGTTTCACTAAAAAGTCCATTGGAAGACTTGACTATTGTTGTTAAAAGACATAGGCATTCATATTATAGAGCCACAAACCACACTAGTAAAATAAAAATATAACATGGGATTCGAACCAATGACAGTCTTAATTTGATAGTGCAAACCCAACACCTTACTAACTGTGCTAACCAAACTGTGCATACCAGACACACAATTTATCAGAGTTTTAAGTGAATAAGCTACAGTGTCCAAGGTACTAAACATAATATATTCTATGGGATGTAATAAGCAAGTCATTAGAATACTTTCCTACTAAATTTATAAGACATAAGCATTCAATATTTGAGTAAACAAAGAGAAAATAAAGCGATCTATTGGGTTTCACTAAAAAGTCCATTGGAAGACTTGACTATTGTTGTTAAAAGACATAGGCATTCATATTATAGAGCCACAAACCACACTAGTAAAATAAAAACATAACATGGGATTCGAACCAATGACAGTCTTAATTTGATAGTGCAAAACCAACACCTTACTAACTGTGCTAACCAGATTCTGCATACCAGACACACAATTTATCAGAGATTTAAGTGAATAAGCTACAGTGTCCAAGGTACTAAACATAATATATTCTATGGGGTGTCATAAGCAAGTCATTAGAATACTTTCCTACTAAATTTATAAGACATAAGCATTCAATATTTGAGTAAACAAAGAGAAAATAAAGCTATCTATTGGGTTTCACTAAAAAGTCCATTGGAAGACTTGACTATTGTTGTTAAAAGACATAGGCATTCATATTATAGAGCCACACACTACACTAGTTAAATAAAAACATGATAACATAAGATTCGAACCAATGACAGTCTTAATTTGATAGTGCAAACCCAACACCTTACTAACTGTGCTAACCAGACTGTGCATACCAGACACACAATTTATCAGAGATTTAAGTGAATAAGCTACAGTGTCCAAGGTACTAAACATAATATATTCTATGGGGTGTCATAAGCAAGTCATTAGAATACTTTCCTACTAAATTTATAAGACATAAGCATTCAATATTTGAGTAAACAAAGAGAAAATAAAGCGATCTATTGGGTTTCACTAAAAAGTCCATTGGAAGACTTGACTATTGTTGTTAAAAGACATAGGCATTCATATTATAGAGCCACAAACCACACTAGTAAAATAAAAACAAGATAACATGGGATTCGAACCAATGACAGTCTTAATTTGATAGTGCAAACCCAACAATTTACTAACTGTGCTAACCAGACTGTGCATACTAGACACACAATTTATCAGAGATTTAAGTGAATAAGCTACAGTGTCCAAGGTACTAAACATAATATATTCTATGGGGTGTCATAAGCAAGTCATTAGAATACTTTCCTACTAAATTTATAAGACATAAGCATTCAATATTTGAGTAAACAAAGAGAAAATAAAGCTATCTATTGGGTTTCACTAAAAAGTCCTTTGGAAGACTTGACTATTGTTGTTAAAAGACATAGGCATTCATATTATAGAGCCACAAACCACACTAGTAAAATAAAAACATGATAACATGGGACTCGAACCAATGACAGTCTTAATTTGATAGTGCAAACCCAACACCCTACTAACTGTGCTAACCAGACTGTGCATACCAGACACACAATTTATCAGAGATTTAAGTGAATAAGCTACAGTGTCCAAGGTACTAAACATAATATATTCTATGGGGTGTCATAAGCAAGTCATTAGAATACTTTCCTACTAAATTTATAAGACATAAGCATTCAATATTTGAGTAAACAAAGAGAAAATAAAGCTATCTATTGGGTTTCACTAAAAAGTCCATTGGAAGACTTGACTATTGTTGTTAAAAGACATAGGCATTCATATTATAGAGCCACACACTACACTAGTTAAATAAAAACATGATAACATAAGATTCGAACCAATGACAGTCTTAATTTGATAGTGCAAACCCAACACCTTACTAACTGTGCTAACCAGACTGTGCATACCAGACACACAATTTATCAGAGATTTAAGTGAATAAGCTACAGTGTCCAAGGTACTAAACATAATATATTCTATGGGGTGTCATAAGCAAGTCATTAGAATACTTTCCTACTAAATTTATAAGACATAAGCATTCAATATTTGAGTAAACAAAGAGAAAATAAAGCGATCTATTGGGTTTCACTAAAAAGTCCATTGGAAGACTTGACTATTGTTGTTAAAAGACATAGGCATTCATATTATAGAGCCACAAACCACACTAGTAAAATAAAAACAAGATAACATGGGATTCGAACCAATGACAGTCTTAATTTGATAGTGCAAACCCAACAACTTACTAACTGTGCTAACCAGACTGTGCATACTAGACACACAATTTATCAGAGATTTAAGTGAATAAGCTACAGTGTCCAAGGTACTAAACATAATATATTCTATGGGGTGTCATAAGCAAGTCATTAGAATACTTTCCTACTAAATTTATAAGACATAAGCATTCAATATTTGAGTAAACAAAGAGAAAATAAAGCTATCTATTGGGTTTCACTAAAAAGTCCTTTGGAAGACTTGACTATTGTTGTTAAAAGACATAGGCATTCATATTATAGAGCCACAAACCACACTAGTAAAATAAAAACATGATAACATGGGACTCGAACCAATGACAGTCTTAATTTGATAGTGCAAACCCAACACCTTACTAACTGTGCTAACCAGACTGTGCATACCAGACACACAATTTATCAGAGATTTAAGTGAATAAGCTACAGTGTCCAAGGTACTAAACATAATATATTCTATGGGGTGTCATAAGCAAGTCATTAGAATACTTTCCTACTAAATTTATAAGACATAAGCATTCAATATTTGAGTAAACAAAGAGAAAATAAAGCTATCTATTGGGTTTCACTAAAAAGTCCATTGGAAGACTTGACTATTGTTGTTAAAAGACATAGGCATTCATATTATAGAGCCACAAACCACACTAGTAAAATAAAAATATGATAACATGGGATTCGAACCAATGACAGTCTTAATTTGATAGTGCAAACCCAACACCTTACTAACTGTGCTAACCTGACTGTGCATACCAGACACACAATTTATCAGAGATTTAAGTGAATAAGCTACAGTGTCCAAGGTACTAAACATAACATATTCTATGGGGTGTCATAAGCAAGTCATTAGAATACTTTCCTACTAAATTTATAAGACATAAGCATTCAATATTTGAGTAAACAAAGAGAAAATAAAGCTATCTATTGGGTTTCACTAAAAAGTCCATTGGAAGACTTGACTATTGTTGTTAAAAGACATAGGCATTCATATTATAGAGCCACAAACCACACTAGTTAAATAAAAACATGATAACATAGGATTTGAACCAATGACAGTTTTAATTTGATAGTGCAAACCCAACACCTTACTAACTGTGCTAACCAGACTGTGCATACCAGACGCACAATTTATCAGAGATTTAAGTGAATAAGCTACAGTGTCCAAGGTACTAAACATAATATATTCTATGGGGTCTCATAAGCAAGTCATTAGAATACTTTCCTACTAAATTTATAAGACATAAGCATTCAATATTTGAGTAAACAAAGAGAAAATAAAGCTATCTATTGGGTTTCACTAAAAAGTCCATTGGAAGACTTGACTATTGTTGTTAAAAGACATAGGCATTCATATTATAGTGCCACAAACCACACTAGTTAAATAAAAACATGATAACATAGGATTCGAACCAATGACAGACTTAATTTGATAGTGCAAACCCAACACCTTACTAACTGTGCTAACCAGACTGTGCATGCCTGACACACAATTTATCAGAGATTTAGGTGAATAAGCTACAGTGTCCAAGGTACTAAACATAATATATTCTATGGGGTGTCATAAGCAAGTCATTAGAATACTTTCCTACTAAATTTATAAGACATAAGCATTCAATATTTGAGTAAACAAAGAGAAAATAAAGCTATCTATTGGGTTTCACTAAAAAGTCCATTGGAAGACTTGACTATTGTTGTTAAAAGACATAGGCATTCATATTATAGAGCCACAAACCTCACTAGTAAAATAAAAACATGACAACATGGGATTCGAACCAATGACAGTCTTAATTTGATAGTGCAAACCCAACACCTTACTAACTGTGCTAACAAGACTGTGCATACCAGACACACAATTTATCAGAGATTTAAGTGAATAAGCTACAGTGTCCAAGGTACTAAACATAATATATTCTATGGGGTGTCATAAGCAAGTCATTAGAATACTTTCCTACTAAATTTATAAGACATAAGCATTTAATATTTGAGTAAACAAAGAGAAAATAAAGCTATCTATTGGGTTTCACTAAAAAGTCCATTGGAAGACTTGACTATTGTTGTTAAAAGACATAGGCATTCATATTATAGAGCCACAAACCACACTAGTAAAATAAAAACAAGATAACATGGGATTCGAACCAATGACAGTCTTAATTTGATAGTGCAAACCCAACAACTTACGAACTGTGCTAACCAGACTGTGCATACTAGACACAATTTATCAGAGATTTAAGTGAATAAGCTACAGTGTCCAAGGTACTAAACATAATATATTCTATGGGGTGTCATAAGCAAGTCATTAGAATACTTTCCTACTAAATTTATAAGACATAAGCATTCAATATTTGAGTAAACAAAGAGAAAATAAAGCTATCTATTGGGTTTCACTAAAAAGTCCTTTGGAAGACTTGACTATTGTTGTTAAAAGACATAGGCATTCATATTATAGAGCCACAAACCACACTAGTAAAATAAAAACATGATAACATGGGACTCGAACCAATGACAGTCTTAATTTGATAGTGCAAACCCAACACCTTACTAACTGTGCTAACCAGACTGTGCATACCAGACACACAATTTATCAGAGATTTAAGTGAATAAGCTACAGTGTCCAAGGTACTAAACATAATATATTCTATGGGGTGTCATAAGCAAGTCATTAGAATACTTTCCTACTAAATTTATAAGACATAAGCATTCAATATTTGAGTAAACAAAGAGAAAATAAAGCGATCTATTGGGTTTCACTAAAAAGTCCATTGGAAGACTTGACTATTGTTGTTAAAAGACATAGGCATTCATATTATAGAGCCACAAACCACACTAGTAAAATAAAAACATAACATTGGATTCGAACCAATGACAGTCTTAATTTGATAGTGCAAACCCAACACCTTACTAACTGTGCTAACCAAACTGTGCATACCAGACACACAATTTATCAGAGTTTTAAGTGAATAAGCTACAGTGTCCAAGGTACTAAACATAATATATTCTATGGGATGTAATAAGCAAGTCATTAGAATACTTTCCTACTAAATTTATAAGACATAAGCATTCAATATTTGAGTAAGCAAAGAGAAAATAAAGCGATCTATTGGGTTTCACTAAAAAGTCCATTGGAAGACTTGACTATTGTTGTTAAAAGACATAGGCATTCATATTATAGAGCCACAAACCACACTAGTTAAATAAAAACATAACATGGGATTCGAACCAATGACAGTCTTAATTTGATAGTGCAAAACCAACACCTTACTAACTGTGCTAACCAGATTCTGCATACCAGACACACAATTTATCAGAGATTTAAGTGAATAAGCTACAGTGTCCAAGGTACTAAACATAATATATTCTATGGGGTGTCATAAGCAAGTCATTAGAATACTTTCCTACTAAATTTATAAGACATAAGCATTCAATATTTGAGTAAACAAAGAGAAAATAAAGCTATCTATTGGGTTTCTCTAAAAAGTCCATTGGAAGACTTGACTATTGTTGTTAAAAGACATAGGCATTCATATTATAGAGCCACACACTACACTAGTTAAATAAAAACATGATAACATAAGATTCGAACCAATGACAGTCTTAATTTGATAGTGCAAACCCAACACCTTACTAACTGTGCTAACCAGACCGTGCATACCAGACTCACAATTTATCAGAGATTTAAGTGAATAAGCTACAGTGTCCAAGGTACTAAACATAATATATTCTATGGGGTGTCATAAGCAAGTCATTAGAATACTTTCCTACTAAATTTATAAGACATAAGCATTCAATATTTGAGTAAACAAAGAGAAAATAAAGCGATCTATTGGGTTTCACTAAAAAGTCCATTGGAAGACTTGACTATTGTTGTTAAAAGACATAGGCATTCATATTATAGAGCCACAAACCACACTAGTAAAATAAAAACATGATAACATGGGACTCGAACCAATGACAGTCTTAATTTGATAGTGCAAACCCAACACCTTACTAACTGTGCTAACCAGACTGTGCATACCAGACACACAGTTTTTATCAGAGATTTAAGTGAATAAGCTACAGTGTCCAAGGTACTAAACATAATATATTCTATGGGGTGTCATAAGCAAGTCATTAGAATACTTTCCTACTAAATTTATAAGACATAAGCATTCAATATTTGAGTAAACAAAGAGAAAATAAAGCTATCTATTGGGTTTCACTAAAAAGTCCATTGGAAGACTTGACTATTGTTGTTAAAAGACATAGGCATTCATATTATAGAGCCACAAACCACACTAGTAAAATAAAAATATGATAACATGGGATTCGAACCAATGACAGTCTTAATTTGATAGTGCAAACCCAACACCTTACTAACTGTGCTAACCTGACTGTGCATACCAGACACACAATTTATCAGAGATTTAAGTGAATAAGCTACAGTGTCCAAGGTACTAAACATAATATATTCTATGGGGTGTCATAAGCAAGTCATTAGAATACTTTCCTACTAAATTTATAAGACATAAGCATTCAATATTTGAGTAAACAAAGAGAAAATAAAGCTATCTATTGGGTTTCACTAAAAAGTCCATTGGAAGACTTGACTATTGTTGTTAAAAGACATATGCATTCATATTATAGAGCCACAAACCACACTAGTTAAATAAAAACATGATAACATAGGATTCGAACCAATGACAGTCTTAATTTGATAGTGCAAACCCAACACCTTACTAACTGTGCTAACCAGACTGTGCATACCAGATGCACAATTTATCAGAGATTTAAGTGAATAAGCTACAGTGTCCAAGGTACTAAACATAATATATTCTATGGGGTGTCATAAGCAAGTCATTAGAATACTTTCCTACTAAATTTATAAGACATAAGCATTCAATATTTGAGTAAACAAAGAGAAAATAAAGCTATCTATTGGGTTTCACTAAAAAGTCCATTGGAAGACTTGACTATTGTTGTTAAAAGACATAGGCATTCATATTATAGTGCCACAAACCACACTAGTTAAAAAAAACATGATAACATAGGATTCGAACCAGTGACAGACTTAATTTGATAGTGCAAACCCAACACCTTACTAACTGTGCTAACCAGACTGTGCATGCCTTACACACAATTTATCAGAGATTTAGGTGAATAAGCTACAGTGTCCAAGGTACTAAACATAATATATTCTATGGGGTGTCATAAGCAAGTCATTAGAATACTTTCCTACTAAATTTATAAGACATAAGCATTCAATATTTGAGTAAACAAAGAGAAAATAAAGCTATCTATTGGGTTTCACTAAAAAGTCCATTGGAAGACTTGACTATTGTTGTTAAAAGACATAGGCATTCATATTATAGAGCCACAAACCACACTAGTAAAATAAAAACAAGATAACATGGGATTCGAACCAATGACAGTCTTAATTTGATAGTGCAAACCCAACAACTTACTAACTGTGCTAACCAGACTGTGCATACTAGACACACAATTTATCAGAGATTTAAGTGAATAAGCTACAGTGTCCAAGGTACTAAACATAATATATTCTATGGGGTGTCATAAGCAAGTCATTAGAATACTTTCCTACTAAATTTATAAGACATAAGCATTCAATATTTGAGTAAACAAAGAGAAAATAAAGCTATCTATTGGGTTTCACTAAAAAGTCCATTGGAAGACTTGACTATTGTTGTTAAAAGACATAGGCATTCATATTATAGAGCCACAAACCACACTAGTAAAATAAAAACAAGATAACATGGGATTCGAACCAATGACAGTCTTAATTTGATAGTGCAAACCCAACAATTTACTAACTGTGCTAACCAGACTGTGCATACTAGACACACAATTTATCAGAGATTTAAGTGAATAAGCTACAGTGTCCAAGGTACTAAACATAATATATTCTATGGGGTGTCATAAGCAAGTCATTAGAATACTTTCCTACTAAATTTATAAGACATAAGCATTCAATATTTGAGTAAACAAAGAGAAAATAAAGCTATCTATTGGGTTTCACTAAAAAGTCCTTTGGAAGACTTGACTATTGTTGTTAAAAGACATAGGCATTCATATTATAGAGCCACAAACCACACTAGTAAAATAAAAACATGATAACATGGGACTCGAACCAATGACAGTCTTAATTTGATAGTGCAAACCCAACACCTTACTAACTGTGCTAACCAGACTGTGCATACCAGACGCACAATTTATCAGAGATTTAAGTGAATAAGCTACAGTGTCCAAGGTACTAAACATAATATATTCTATGGGGTGTCATAAGCAAGTCATTAGAATACTTTCCTACTAAATTTATAAGACATAAGCATTCAATATTTGAGTAAACAAAGAGAAAATAAAGCTATCTATTGGGTTTCACTAAAAAGTCCATTGGAAGACTTGACTATTGTTGTTAAAAGACATAGGCATTCATATTATAGAGCCACACACTACACTAGTTAAATAAAAACATGATAACATAAGATTCGAACCAATGACAGTCTTAATTTGATAGTGCAAACCCAACACCTTACTAACTGTGCTAACCAGACTGTGCATACCAGACACACAATTTATCAGAGATTTAAGTGAATAAGCTACAGTGTCCAAGGTACTAAACATAATATATTCTATGGGGTGTCATAAGCAAGTCATTAGAATACTTTCCTACTAAATTTATAAGACATAAGCATTCAATATTTGAGTAAACAAAGAGAAAATAAAGCGATCTATTGGGTTTCACTAAAAAGTCCATTGGAAGACTTGACTATTGTTGTTAAAAGACATAGGCATTCATATTATAGAGCCACAAACCACACTAGTAAAATAAAAACAAGATAACATGGGATCCGAACCAATGACAGTCTTAATTTGATAGTGCAAACCCAACAACTTACTAACTGTGCTAACCAGACTGTGCATACTAGACACACAATTTATCAGAGATTTAAGTGAATAAGCTACAGTGTCCAAGGTACTAAACATAATATATTCTATGGGGTGTCATAAGCAAGTCATTAGAATACTTTCCTACTAAATTTATAAGACATAAGCATTCAATATTTGAGTAAACAAAGAGAAAATAAAGCTATCTATTGGGTTTCACTAAAAAGTCCTTTGGAAGACTTGACTATTGTTGTTAAAAGACATAGGCATTCATATTATAGAGCCACAAACCACACTAGTAAAATAAAAACATGATAACATGGGACTCGAACCAATGACAGTCTTAATTTGATAGTGCAAACCCAACACCTTACTAACTGTGCTAACCAGACTGTGCATACCAGACACACAATTTATCAGAGATTTAAGTGAATAAGCTACAGTGTCCAAGGTACTAAACATAATATATTCTATGGGGTGTCATAAGCAAGTCATTAGAATACTTTCCTACTAAATTTATAAGACATAAGCATTCAATATTTGAGTAAACAAAGAGAAAATAAAGCTATCTATTGGGTTTCACTAAAAAGTCCATTGGAAGACTTGACTATTGTTGTTAAAAGACATAGGCATTCATATTATAGAGCCACAAACCACACTAGTAAAATAAAAATATGATAACATGGGATTCGAACCAATGACAATCTTAATTTGATAGTGCAAACCCAACACCTTACTAACTGTGCTAACCTGACTGTGCATACCAGACACACAATTTATCAGAGATTTAAGTGAATAAGCTACAGTGTCCAAGGTACTAAACATAACATATTCTATGGGGTGTCATAAGCAAGT
Organism: Pseudophryne corroboree; assembly: GCF_028390025.1. Taxonomy (NCBI): domain Eukaryota; kingdom Metazoa; phylum Chordata; class Amphibia; order Anura; family Myobatrachidae; genus Pseudophryne; species Pseudophryne corroboree. The sequence continues at coordinate 629,782,544 of NC_086445.1, forward strand.
CATTAGAATACTTTCCTACTAAATTTATAAGACATAAGCATTCAATATTTGAGTAAACAAAGAGAAAATAAAGCTATCTATTGGGTTTCACTAAAAAGTCCATTGGAAGACTTGACTATTGTTGTTAAAAGACATAGGCATTCATATTATAGAGCCACAAACCACACTAGTTAAATAAAAACATGATAACATAGGATTTGAACCAATGACAGTTTTAATTTGATAGTGCAAACCCAACACCTTACTAACTGTGCTAACCAGACTGTGCATACCAGACGCACAATTTATCAGAGATTTAAGTGAATAAGCTACAGTGTCCAAGGTACTAAACATAATATATTCTATGGGGTCTCATAAGCAAGTCATTAGAATACTTTCCTACTAAATTTATAAGACATAAGCATTCAATATTTGAGTAAACAAAGAGAAAATAAAGCTATCTATTGGGTTTCACTAAAAAGTCCATTGGAAGACTTGACTATTGTTGTTAAAAGACATAGGCATTCATATTATAGTGCCACAAACCACACTAGTTAAATAAAAACATGATAACATAGGATTCGAACCAATGACAGACTTAATTTGATAGTGCAAACCCAACACCTTACTAACTGTGCTAACCAGACTGTGCATGCCTGACACACAATTTATCAGAGATTTAGGTGAATAAGCTACAGTGTCCAAGGTACTAAACATAATATATTCTATGGGGTGTCATAAGCAAGTCATTAGAATACTTTCCTACTAAATTTATAAGACATAAGCATTCAATATTTGAGTAAACAAAGAGAAAATAAAGCTATCTATTGGGTTTCACTAAAAAGTCCATTGGAAGACTTGACTATTGTTGTTAAAAGACATAGGCATTCATATTATAGAGCCACAAACCTCACTAGTAAAATAAAAACATGACGACATGGGATTCGAACCAATGACAGTCTTAATTTGATAGTGCAAACCCAACACCTTACTAACTGCTAACAAGACTGTGCATACCAGACACACAATTTATCAGAGATTTAAGTGAATAAGCTACAGTGTCCAAGGTACTAAACATAATATATTCTATGGGGTGTCATAAGCAAGTCATTAGAATACTTTCCTACTAAATTTATAAGACATAAGCATTTAATATTTGAGTAAACAAAGAGAAAATAAAGCTATCTATTGGGTTTCACTAAAAAGTCCATTGGAAGACTTGACTATTGTTGTTAAAAGACATAGGCATTCATATTATAGAGCCACAAACCACACTAGTAAAATAAAAACAAGATAACATGGGATTCGAACCAATGACAGTTTTAATTTGATAGTGCAAACCCAACACCTTACTGACTGTGCTAACCAGACTGTGCATACCAGACGCACAATTTATCAGAGATTTAAGTGAATAAGCTACAGTGTCCAAGGTACTAAACATAATATATTCTATGGGGTCTCATAAGCAAGTCATTAGAATACTTTCCTACTAAATTTATAAGACATAAGCATTCAATATTTGAGTAAACAAAGAGAAAATAAAGCTATCTATTGGGTTTCACTAAAAAGTCCATTGGAAGACTTGACTATTGTTGTTAAAAGACATAGGCATTCATATTATAGAGCCACAAACCACACTAGTAAAATAAAAACAAGATAACATGGGATTCGAACCAATGACAGTCTTAATTTGATAGTGCAAACCCAACACCTTACTAACTGTGCTAACCAGACTGTGCATACCAGACACACAGTTTTTATCAGAGATTTAAGTGAATAAGCTACAGTGTCCAAGGTACTAAACATAATATATTCTATGGGGTGTCATAAGCAAGTCATTAGAATACTTTCCTACTAAATTTATAAGACATAAGCATTCAATATTTGAGTAAACAAAGAGAAAATAAAGCTATCTATTGGGTTTCACTAAAAAGTCCATTGGAAGACTTGACTATTGTTGTTAAAAGACATAGGCATTCATATTATAGAGCCACAAACCACACTAGTAAAATAAAAATATGATAACATGGGATTCGAACCAATGACAGTCTTAATTTGATAGTGCAAACCCAACACCTTACTAACTGTGCTAACCTGACTGTGCATACCAGACACACAATTTATCAGAGATTTAAGTGAATAAGCTACAGTGTCCAAGGTACTAAACATAATATATTCTATGGGGTGTCATAAGCAAGTCATTAGAATACTTTCCTACTAAATTTATAAGACATAAGCATTCAATATTTGAGTAAACAAAGAGAAAATAAAGCTATCTATTGGGTTTCACTAAAAAGTCCATTGGAAGACTTGACTATTGTTGTTAAAAGACATAGGCATTCATATTATAGAGCCACAAACCACACTAGTTAAATAAAAACATGATAACATAGGATTTGAACCAATGACAGTTTTAATTTGATAGTGCAAACCCAACACCTTACTAACTGTGCTAACCAGACTGTGCATACCAGATGCACAATTTATCAGAGATTTAAGTGAATAAGCTACAGTGTCCAAGGTACTAAACATAATATATTCTATGGGGTGTCATAAGCAAGTCATTAGAATACTTTCCTACTAAATTTATAAGACATAAGCATTCAATATTTGAGTAAACAAAGAGAAAATAAAGCTATCTATTGGGTTTCACTAAAAAGTCCATTGGAAGACTTGACTATTGTTGTTAAAAGACATAGGCATTCATATTATAGTGCCACAAACCACACTAGTTAAAAAAAACATGATAACATAGGATTCGAACCAGTGACAGACTTAATTTGATAGTGCAAACCCAACACCTTACTAACTGTGCTAACCAGACTGTGCATGCCTTACACACAATTTATCAGAGATTTAGGTGAATAAGCTACAGTGTCCAAGGTACTAAACATAATATATTCTATGGGGTGTCATAAGCAAGTCATTAGAATACTTTCCTACTAAATTTATAAGACATAAGCATTCAATATTTGAGTAAACAAAGAGAAAATAAAGCTATCTATTGGGTTTCACTAAAAAGTCCATTGGAAGACTTGACTATTGTTGTTAAAAGACATAGGCATTCATATTATAGAGCCACAAACCACACTAGTAAAATAAAAACAAGATAACATGGGATTCGAACCAATGACAGTCTTAATTTGATAGTGCAAACCCAACAACTTACTAACTGTGCTAACCAGACTGTGCATACTAGACACACAATTTATCAGATATTTAAGTGAATAAGCTACAGTGTCCAAGGTACTAAACATAATATATTCTATGGGGTGTCATAAGCAAGTCATTAGAATACTTTCCTACTAAATTTATAAGACATAAGCATTCAATATTTGAGTAAACAAAGAGAAAATAAAGCTATCTATTGGGTTTCACTAAAAAGTCCATTGGAAGACTTGACTATTGTTGTTAAAAGACATAGGCATTCATATTATAGAGCCACAAACCACACTAGTAAAATAAAAACAAGATAACATGGGATTCGAACCAATGACAGTCTTAATTTGATAGTGCAAACCCAACAATTTACTAACTGTGCTAACCAGACTGTGCATACTAGACACACAATTTATCAGAGATTTAAGTGAATAAGCTACAGTGTCCAAGGTACTAAACATAATATATTCTATGGGGTGTCATAAGCAAGTCATTAGAATACTTTCCTACTAAATTTATAAGACATAAGCATTCAATATTTGAGTAAACAAAGAGAAAATAAAGCTATCTATTGGGTTTCACTAAAAAGTCCTTTGGAAGACTTGACTATTGTTGTTAAAAGACATAGGCATTCATATTATAGAGCCACAAACCACACTAGTAAAATAAAAACATGATAACATGGGACTCGAACCAATGACAGTCTTAATTTGATAGTGCAAACCCAACACCTTACTAACTGTGCTAACCAGACTGTGCATACCAGACACACAATTTATCAGAGATTTAAGTGAATAAGCTACAGTGTCCAAGGTACTAAACATAATATATTCTATGGGGTGTCATAAGCAAGTCATTAGAATACTTTCCTACTAAATTTATAAGACATAAGCATTCAATATTTGAGTAAACAAAGAGAAAATAAAGCTATCTATTGGGTTTCACTAAAAAGTCCATTGGAAGACTTGACTATTGTTGTTAAAAGACATAGGCATTCATATTATAGAGCCACACACTACACTAGTTAAATAAAAACATGATAACATAAGATTCGAACCAATGACAGTCTTAATTTGATAGTGCAAACCCAACACCTTACTAACTGTGCTAACCAGACTGTGCATACCAGACACACAATTTATCAGAGATTTAAGTGAATAAGCTACAGTGTCCAAGGTACTAAACATAATATATTCTATGGGGTGTCATAAGCAAGTCATTAGAATACTTTCCTACTAAATTTATAAGACATAAGCATTCAATATTTGAGTAAACAAAGAGAAAATAAAGCGATCTATTGGGTTTCACTAAAAAGTCCATTGGAAGACTTGACTATTGTTGTTAAAAGACATAGGCATTCATATTATAGAGCCACAAACCACACTAGTAAAATAAAAACAAGATAACATGGGATTCGAACCAATGACAGTCTTAATTTGATAGTGCAAACCCAACAACTTACTAACTGTGCTAACCAGACTGTGCATACTAGACACACAATTTATCAGAGATTTAAGTGAATAAGCTACAGTGTCCAAGGTACTAAACATAATATATTCTATGGGGTGTCATAAGCAAGTCATTAGAATACTTTCCTACTAAATTTATAAGACATAAGCATTCAATATTTGAGTAAACAAAGAGAAAATAAAGCTATCTATTGGGTTTCACTAAAAAGTCCTTTGGAAGACTTGACTATTGTTGTTAAAAGACATAGGCATTCATATTATAGAGCCACAAACCACACTAGTAAAATAAAAACATGATAACATGGGACTCGAACCAATGACAGTCTTAATTTGATAGTGCAAACCCAACACCTTACTAACTGTGCTAACCAGACTGTGCATACCAGACACACAATTTATCAGAGATTTAAGTGAATAAGCTACAGTGTCCAAGGTACTAAACATAATATATTCTATGGGGTGTCATAAGCAAGTCATTAGAATACTTTCCTACTAAATTTATAAGACATAAGCATTCAATATTTGAGTAAACAAAGAGAAAATAAAGCTATCTATTGGGTTTCACTAAAAAGTCCATTGGAAGACTTGACTATTGTTGTTAAAAGACATAGGCATTCATATTATAGAGCCACAAACCACACTAGTAAAATAAAAATATGATAACATGGGATTCGAACCAATGACAATCTTAATTTGATAGTGCAAACCCAACACCTTACTAACTGTGCTAACCTGACTGTGCATACCAGACACACAATTTATCAGAGATTTAAGTGAATAAGCTACAGTGTCCAAGGTACTAAACATAATATATTCTATGGGGTCTCATAAGCAAGTCATTAGAATACTTTCCTACTAAATTTATAAGACATAAGCATTCAATATTTGAGTAAACAAAGAGAAAATAAAGCTATCTATTGGGTTTCACTAAAAAGTCCATTGGAAGACTTGACTATTGTTGTTAAAAGACATAGGCATTCATATTATAGAGCCACAAACCACACTAGTAAAATAAAAACAAGATAACATGGGATTCGAACCAATGACAGTCTTAATTTGATAGTGCAAACCCAACAACTTACTAACTGTGCTAACCAGACTGTGCATACTAGACACACAATTTATCAGAGATTTAAGTGAATAAGCTACAGTGTCCAAGGTACTAAACATAATATATTCTATGGGGTGTCATAAGCAAGTCATTAGAATACTTTCCTACTAAATTTATAAGACATAAGCATTCAATATTTGAGTAAACAAAGAGAAAATAAAGCTATCTATTGGGTTTCACTAAAAAGTCCATTGGAAGACTTGACTATTGTTGTTAAAAGACATAGGCATTCATATTATAGAGCCACAAACCACACTAGTAAAATAAAAACAAGATAACATGGGATTCGAACCAATGACAGTCTTAATTTGATAGTGCAAACCCAACAATTTACTAACTGTGCTAACCAGACTGTGCATACTAGACACACAATTTATCAGAGATTTAAGTGAATAAGCTACAGTGTCCAAGGTACTAAACATAATATATTCTATGGGGTGTCATAAGCAAGTCATTAGAATACTTTCCTACTAAATTTATAAGACATAAGCATTCAATATTTGAGTAAACAAAGAGAAAATAAAGCTATCTATTGGGTTTCACTAAAAAGTCCTTTGGAAGACTTGACTATTGTTGTTAAAAGACATAGGCATTCATATTATAGAGCCACAAACCACACTAGTAAAATAAAAACATGATAACATGGGACTCGAACCAATGACAGTCTTAATTTGATAGTGCAAACCCAACACCTTACTAACTGTGCTAACCAGACTGTGCATACCAGACACACAATTTATCAGAGATTTAAGTGAATAAGCTACAGTGTCCAAGGTACTAAACATAATATATTCTATGGGGTGTCATAAGCAAGTCATTAGAATACTTTCCTACTAAATTTATAAGACATAAGCATTCAATATTTGAGTAAACAAAGAGAAAATAAAGCTATCTATTGGGTTTCACTAAAAAGTCCATTGGAAGACTTGACTATTGTTGTTAAAAGACATAGGCATTCATATTATAGAGCCACACACTACACTAGTTAAATAAAAACATGATAACATAAGATTCGAACCAATGACAGTCTTAATTTGATAGTGCAAACCCAACACCTTACTAACTGTGCTAACCAGACTGTGCATACCAGACACACAATTTATCAGAGATTTAAGTGAATAAGCTACAGTGTCCAAGGTACTAAACATAATATATTCTATGGGGTGTCATAAGCAAGTCATTAGAATACTTTCCTACTAAATTTATAAGACATAAGCATTCAATATTTGAGTAAACAAAGAGAAAATAAAGCGATCTATTGGGTTTCACTAAAAAGTCCATTGGAAGACTTGACTATTGTTGTTAAAAGACATAGGCATTCATATTATAGAGCCACAAACCACACTAGTAAAATAAAAACAAGATAACATGGGATTCGAACCAATGACAGTCTTAATTTGATAGTGCAAACCCAACAACTTACTAACTGTGCTAACCAGACTGTGCATACTAGACACACAATTTATCAGAGATTTAAGTGAATAAGCTACAGTGTCCAAGGTACTAAACATAATATATTCTATGGGGTGTCATAAGCAAGTCATTAGAATACTTTCCTACTAAATTTATAAGACATAAGCATTCAATATTTGAGTAAACAAAGAGAAAATAAAGCTATCTATTGGGTTTCACTAAAAAGTCCTTTGGAAGACTTGACTATTGTTGTTAAAAGACATAGGCATTCATATTATAGAGCCACAAACCACACTAGTAAAATAAAAACATGATAACATGGGACTCGAACCAATGACAGTCTTAATTTGATAGTGCAAACCCAACACCTTACTAACTGTGCTAACCAGACTGTGCATACCAGACACACAATTTATCAGAGATTTAAGTGAATAAGCTACAGTGTCCAAGGTACTAAACATAATATATTCTATGGGGTGTCATAAGCAAGTCATTAGAATACTTTCCTACTAAATTTATAAGACATAAGCATTCAATATTTGAGTAAACAAAGAGAAAATAAAGCTATCTATTGGGTTTCACTAAAAAGTCCATTGGAAGACTTGACTATTGTTGTTAAAAGACATAGGCATTCATATTATAGAGCCACAAACCACACTAGTAAAATAAAAATATGATAACATGGGATTCGAACCAATGACAGTCTTAATTTGATAGTGCAAACCCAACACCTTACTAACTGTGCTAACCTGACTGTGCATACCAGACACACAATTTATCAGAGATTTAAGTGAATAAGCTACAGTGTCCAAGGTACTAAACATAACATATTCTATGGGGTGTCATAAGCAAGTCATTAGAATACTTTCCTACTAAATTTATAAGACATAAGCATTCAATATTTGAGTAAACAAAGAGAAAATAAAGCTATCTATTGGGTTTCACTAAAAAGTCCATTGGAAGACTTGACTATTGTTGTTAAAAGACATAGGCATTCATATTATAGAGCCACAAACCACACTAGTTAAATAAAAACATGATAACATAGGATTTGAACCAATGACAGTTTTAATTTGATAGTGCAAACCCAACACCTTACTAACTGTGCTAACCAGACTGTGCATACCAGACGCACAATTTATCAGAGATTTAAGTGAATAAGCTACAGTGTCCAAGGTACTAAACATAATATATTCTATGGGGTCTCATAAGCAAGTCATTAGAATACTTTCCTACTAAATTTATAAGACATAAGCATTCAATATTTGAGTAAACAAAGAGAAAATAAAGCTATCTATTGGGTTTCACTAAAAAGTCCATTGGAAGACTTGACTATTGTTGTTAAAAGACATAGGCATTCATATTATAGTGCCACAAACCACACTAGTTAAATAAAAACATGATAACATAGGATTCGAACCAATGACAGACTTAATTTGATAGTGCAAACCCAACACCTTACTAACTGTGCTAACCAGACTGTGCATGCCTGACACACAATTTATCAGAGATTTAGGTGAATAAGCTACAGTGTCCAAGGTACTAAACATAATATATTCTATGGGGTGTCATAAGCAAGTCATTAGAATACTTTCCTACTAAATTTATAAGACATAAGCATTCAATATTTGAGTAAACAAAGAGAAAATAAAGCTATCTATTGGGTTTCACTAAAAAGTCCATTGGAAGACTTGACTATTGTTGTTAAAAGACATAGGCATTCATATTATAGAGCCACAAACCTCACTAGTAAAATAAAAACATGACAACATGGGATTCGAACCAATGACAGTCTTAATTTGATAGTGCAAACCCAACACCTTACTAACTGCTAACAAGACTGTGCATACCAGACACACAATTTATCAGAGATTTAAGTGAATAAGCTACAGTGTCCAAGGTACTAAACATAATATATTCTATGGGGTGTCATAAGCAAGTCATTAGAATACTTTCCTACTAAATTTATAAGACATAAGCATTTAATATTTGAGTAAACAAAGAGAAAATAAAGCTATCTATTGGGTTTCACTAAAAAGTCCATTGGAAGACTTGACTATTGTTGTTAAAAGACATAGGCATTCATATTATAGAGCCACAAACCACACTAGTAAAATAAAAACAAGATAACATGGGATTCGAACCAATGACAGTTTTAATTTGATAGTGCAAACCCAACACCTTACTAACTGTGCTAACCAGACTGTGCATACCAGACGCACAATTTATCAGAGATTTAAGTGAATAAGCTACAGTGTCCAAGGTACTAAACATAATATATTCTATGGGGTCTCATAAGCAAGTCATTAGAATACTTTCCTACTAAATTTATAAGACATAAGCATTCAATATTTGAGTAAACAAAGAGAAAATAAAGCTATCTATTGGGTTTCACTAAAAAGTCCATTGGAAGACTTGACTATTGTTGTTAAAAGACATAGGCATTCATATTATAGAGCCACACACTACACTAGTTAAATAAAAACATGATAACATAAGATTCGAACCAATGACAGTCTTAATTTGATAGTGCAAACCCAACACCTTACTAACTGTGCTAACCAGACTGTGCATACCAGACACACAATTTATCAGAGATTTAAGTGAATAAGCTACAGTGTCCAAGGTACTAAACATAATATATTCTATGGGGTGTCATAAGCAAGTCATTAGAATACTTTCCTACTAAATTTATAAGACATAAGCATTCAATATTTGAGTAAACAAAGAGAAAATAAAGCGATCTATTGGGTTTCACTAAAAAGTCCATTGGAAGACTTGACTATTGTTGTTAAAAGACATAGGCATTCATATTATAGAGCCACAAACCACACTAGTAAAATAAAAACAAGATAACATGGGATTCGAACCAATGACAGTCTTAATTTGATAGTGCAAACCCAACAACTTACTAACTGTGCTAACCAGACTGTGCATACTAGACACACAATTTATCAGAGATTTAAGTGAATAAGCTACAGTGTCCAAGGTACTAAACATAATATATTCTATGGGGTGTCATAAGCAAGTCATTAGAATACTTTCCTACTAAATTTATAAGACATAAGCATTCAATATTTGAGTAAACAAAGAGAAAATAAAGCTATCTATTGGGTTTCACTAAAAAGTCCTTTGGAAGACTTGACTATTGTTGTTAAAAGACATAGGCATTCATATTATAGAGCCACAAACCACACTAGTAAAATAAAAACATGATAACATGGGACTCGAACCAATGACAGTCTTAATTTGATAGTGCAAACCCAACACCTTACTAACTGTGCTAACCAGACTGTGCATACCAGACACACAATTTATCAGAGATTTAAGTGAATAAGCTACAGTGTCCAAGGTACTAAACATAATATATTCTATGGGGTGTCATAAGCAAGTCATTAGAATACTTTCCTACTAAATTTATAAGACATAAGCATTCAATATTTGAGTAAACAAAGAGAAAATAAAGCGATCTATTGGGTTTCACTAAAAAGTCCATTGGAAGACTTGACTATTGTTGTTAAAAGACATAGGCATTCATATTATAGAGCCACAAACCACACTAGTAAAATAAAAATATAACATGGGATTCGAACCAATGACAGTCTTAATTTGATAGTGCAAACCCAACACCTTACTAACTGTGCTAACCAAACTGTGCATACCAGACACACAATTTATCAGAGTTTTAAGTGAATAAGCTACAGTGTCCAAGGTACTAAACATAATATATTCTATGGGATGTAATAAGCAAGTCATTAGAATACTTTCCTACTAAATTTATAAGACATAAGCATTCAATATTTGAGTAAACAAAGAGAAAATAAAGCGATCTATTGGGTTTCACTAAAAAGTCCATTGGAAGACTTGACTATTGTTGTTAAAAGACATAGGCATTCATATTATAGAGCCACAAACCACACTAGTAAAATAAAAACATAACATGGGATTCGAACCAATGACAGTCTTAATTTGATAGTGCAAAACCAACACCTTACTAACTGTGCTAACCAGATTCTGCATACCAGACACACAATTTATCAGAGATTTAAGTGAATAAGCTACAGTGTCCAAGGTACTAAACATAATATATTCTATGGGGTGTCATAAGCAAGTCATTAGAATACTTTCCTACTAAATTTATAAGACATAAGCATTCAATATTTGAGTAAACAAAGAGAAAATAAAGCTATCTATTGGGTTTCACTAAAAAGTCCATTGGAAGACTTGACTATTGTTGTTAAAAGACATAGGCATTCATATTATAGAGCCACACACTACACTAGTTAAATAAAAACATGATAACATAAGATTCGAACCAATGACAGTCTTAATTTGATAGTGCAAACCCAACACCTTACTAACTGTGCTAACCAGACTGTGCATACCAGACACACAATTTATCAGAGATTTAAGTGAATAAGCTACAGTGTCCAAGGTACTAAACATAATATATTCTATGGGGTGTCATAAGCAAGTCATTAGAATACTTTCCTACTAAATTTATAAGACATAAGCATTCAATATTTGAGTAAACAAAGAGAAAATAAAGCGATCTATTGGGTTTCACTAAAAAGTCCATTGGAAGACTTGACTATTGTTGTTAAAAGACATAGGCATTCATATTATAGAGCCACAAACCACACTAGTAAAATAAAAACAAGATAACATGGGATTCGAACCAATGACAGTCTTAATTTGATAGTGCAAACCCAACAATTTACTAACTGTGCTAACCAGACTGTGCATACTAGACACACAATTTATCAGAGATTTAAGTGAATAAGCTACAGTGTCCAAGGTACTAAACATAATATATTCTATGGGGTGTCATAAGCAAGTCATTAGAATACTTTCCTACTAAATTTATAAGACATAAGCATTCAATATTTGAGTAAACAAAGAGAAAATAAAGCTATCTATTGGGTTTCACTAAAAAGTCCTTTGGAAGACTTGACTATTGTTGTTAAAAGACATAGGCATTCATATTATAGAGCCACAAACCACACTAGTAAAATAAAAACATGATAACATGGGACTCGAACCAATGACAGTCTTAATTTGATAGTGCAAACCCAACACCCTACTAACTGTGCTAACCAGACTGTGCATACCAGACACACAATTTATCAGAGATTTAAGTGAATAAGCTACAGTGTCCAAGGTACTAAACATAATATATTCTATGGGGTGTCATAAGCAAGTCATTAGAATACTTTCCTACTAAATTTATAAGACATAAGCATTCAATATTTGAGTAAACAAAGAGAAAATAAAGCTATCTATTGGGTTTCACTAAAAAGTCCATTGGAAGACTTGACTATTGTTGTTAAAAGACATAGGCATTCATATTATAGAGCCACACACTACACTAGTTAAATAAAAACATGATAACATAAGATTCGAACCAATGACAGTCTTAATTTGATAGTGCAAACCCAACACCTTACTAACTGTGCTAACCAGACTGTGCATACCAGACACACAATTTATCAGAGATTTAAGTGAATAAGCTACAGTGTCCAAGGTACTAAACATAATATATTCTATGGGGTGTCATAAGCAAGTCATTAGAATACTTTCCTACTAAATTTATAAGACATAAGCATTCAATATTTGAGTAAACAAAGAGAAAATAAAGCGATCTATTGGGTTTCACTAAAAAGTCCATTGGAAGACTTGACTATTGTTGTTAAAAGACATAGGCATTCATATTATAGAGCCACAAACCACACTAGTAAAATAAAAACAAGATAACATGGGATTCGAACCAATGACAGTCTTAATTTGATAGTGCAAACCCAACAACTTACTAACTGTGCTAACCAGACTGTGCATACTAGACACACAATTTATCAGAGATTTAAGTGAATAAGCTACAGTGTCCAAGGTACTAAACATAATATATTCTATGGGGTGTCATAAGCAAGTCATTAGAATACTTTCCTACTAAATTTATAAGACATAAGCATTCAATATTTGAGTAAACAAAGAGAAAATAAAGCTATCTATTGGGTTTCACTAAAAAGTCCTTTGGAAGACTTGACTATTGTTGTTAAAAGACATAGGCATTCATATTATAGAGCCACAAACCACACTAGTAAAATAAAAACATGATAACATGGGACTCGAACCAATGACAGTCTTAATTTGATAGTGCAAACCCAACACCTTACTAACTGTGCTAACCAGACTGTGCATACCAGACACACAATTTATCAGAGATTTAAGTGAATAAGCTACAGTGTCCAAGGTACTAAACATAATATATTCTATGGGGTGTCATAAGCAAGTCATTAGAATACTTTCCTACTAAATTTATAAGACATAAGCATTCAATATTTGAGTAAACAAAGAGAAAATAAAGCTATCTATTGGGTTTCACTAAAAAGTCCATTGGAAGACTTGACTATTGTTGTTAAAAGACATAGGCATTCATATTATAGAGCCACAAACCACACTAGTAAAATAAAAATATGATAACATGGGATTCGAACCAATGACAGTCTTAATTTGATAGTGCAAACCCAACACCTTACTAACTGTGCTAACCTGACTGTGCATACCAGACACACAATTTATCAGAGATTTAAGTGAATAAGCTACAGTGTCCAAGGTACTAAACATAACATATTCTATGGGGTGTCATAAGCAAGTCATTAGAATACTTTCCTACTAAATTTATAAGACATAAGCATTCAATATTTGAGTAAACAAAGAGAAAATAAAGCTATCTATTGGGTTTCACTAAAAAGTCCATTGGAAGACTTGACTATTGTTGTTAAAAGACATAGGCATTCATATTATAGAGCCACAAACCACACTAGTTAAATAAAAACATGATAACATAGGATTTGAACCAATGACAGTTTTAATTTGATAGTGCAAACCCAACACCTTACTAACTGTGCTAACCAGACTGTGCATACCAGACGCACAATTTATCAGAGATTTAAGTGAATAAGCTACAGTGTCCAAGGTACTAAACATAATATATTCTATGGGGTCTCATAAGCAAGTCATTAGAATACTTTCCTACTAAATTTATAAGACATAAGCATTCAATATTTGAGTAAACAAAGAGAAAATAAAGCTATCTATTGGGTTTCACTAAAAAGTCCATTGGAAGACTTGACTATTGTTGTTAAAAGACATAGGCATTCATATTATAGTGCCACAAACCACACTAGTTAAATAAAAACATGATAACATAGGATTCGAACCAATGACAGACTTAATTTGATAGTGCAAACCCAACACCTTACTAACTGTGCTAACCAGACTGTGCATGCCTGACACACAATTTATCAGAGATTTAGGTGAATAAGCTACAGTGTCCAAGGTACTAAACATAATATATTCTATGGGGTGTCATAAGCAAGTCATTAGAATACTTTCCTACTAAATTTATAAGACATAAGCATTCAATATTTGAGTAAACAAAGAGAAAATAAAGCTATCTATTGGGTTTCACTAAAAAGTCCATTGGAAGACTTGACTATTGTTGTTAAAAGACATAGGCATTCATATTATAGAGCCACAAACCTCACTAGTAAAATAAAAACATGACAACATGGGATTCGAACCAATGACAGTCTTAATTTGATAGTGCAAACCCAACACCTTACTAACTGTGCTAACAAGACTGTGCATACCAGACACACAATTTATCAGAGATTTAAGTGAATAAGCTACAGTGTCCAAGGTACTAAACATAATATATTCTATGGGGTGTCATAAGCAAGTCATTAGAATACTTTCCTACTAAATTTATAAGACATAAGCATTTAATATTTGAGTAAACAAAGAGAAAATAAAGCTATCTATTGGGTTTCACTAAAAAGTCCATTGGAAGACTTGACTATTGTTGTTAAAAGACATAGGCATTCATATTATAGAGCCACAAACCACACTAGTAAAATAAAAACAAGATAACATGGGATTCGAACCAATGACAGTCTTAATTTGATAGTGCAAACCCAACAACTTACTAACTGTGCTAACCAGACTGTGCATACTAGACACAATTTATCAGAGATTTAAGTGAATAAGCTACAGTGTCCAAGGTACTAAACATAATATATTCTATGGGGTGTCATAAGCAAGTCATTAGAATACTTTCCTACTAAATTTATAAGACATAAGCATTCAATATTTGAGTAAACAAAGAGAAAATAAAGCTATCTATTGGGTTTCACTAAAAAGTCCTTTGGAAGACTTGACTATTGTTGTTAAAAGACATAGGCATTCATATTATAGAGCCACAAACCACACTAGTAAAATAAAAACATGATAACATGGGACTCGAACCAATGACAGTCTTAATTTGATAGTGCAAACCCAACACCTTACTAACTGTGCTAACCAGACTGTGCATACCAGACACACAATTTATCAGAGATTTAAGTGAATAAGCTACAGTGTCCAAGGTACTAAACATAATATATTCTATGGGGTGTCATAAGCAAGTCATTAGAATACTTTCCTACTAAATTTATAAGACATAAGCATTCAATATTTGAGTAAACAAAGAGAAAATAAAGCTATCTATTGGGTTTCACTAAAAAGTCCATTGGAAGACTTGACTATTGTTGTTAAAAGACATAGGCATTCATATTATAGAGCCACAAACCACACTAGTAAAATAAAAATATGATAACATGGGATTCGAACCAATGACAATCTTAATTTGATAGTGCAAACCCAACACCTTACTAACTGTGCTAACCTGACTGTGCATACCAGACACACAATTTATCAGAGATTTAAGTGAATAAGCTACAGTGTCCAAGGTACTAAACATAATATATTCTATGGGGTCTCATAAGCAAGTCATTAGAATACTTTCCTACTAAATTTATAAGACATAAGCATTCAATATTTGAGTAAACAAAGAGAAAATAAAGCTATCTATTGGGTTTCACTAAAAAGTCCATTGGAAGACTTGACTATTGTTGTTAAAAGACATAGGCATTCATATTATAGAGCCACAAACCACACTAGTAAAATAAAAACAAGATAACATGGGATTCGAACCAATGACAGTCTTAATTTGATAGTGCAAACCCAACAACTTACTAACTGTGCTAACCAGACTGTGCATACTAGACACACAATTTATCAGAGATTTAAGTGAATAAGCTACAGTGTCCAAGGTACTAAACATAATATATTCTATGGGGTGTCATAAGCAAGTCATTAGAATACTTTCCTACTAAATTTATAAGACATAAGCATTCAATATTTGAGTAAACAAAGAGAAAATAAAGCTATCTATTGGGTTTCACTAAAAAGTCCATTGGAAGACTTGACTATTGTTGTTAAAAGACATAGGCATTCATATTATAGAGCCACAAACCACACTAGTAAAATAAAAACAAGATAACATGGGATTCGAACCAATGACAGTCTTAATTTGATAGTGCAAACCCAACAATTTACTAACTGTGCTAACCAGACTGTGCATACTAGACACACAATTTATCAGAGATTTAAGTGAATAAGCTACAGTGTCCAAGGTACTAAACATAATATATTCTATGGGGTGTCATAAGCAAGTCATTAGAATACTTTCCTACTAAATTTATAAGACATAAGCATTCAATATTTGAGTAAACAAAGAGAAAATAAAGCTATCTATTGGGTTTCACTAAAAAGTCCTTTGGAAGACTTGACTATTGTTGTTAAAAGACATAGGCATTCATATTATAGAGCCACAAACCACACTAGTAAAATAAAAACATGATAACATGGGACTCGAACCAATGACAGTCTTAATTTGATAGTGCAAACCCAACACCTTACTAACTGTGCTAACCAGACTGTGCATACCAGACACACAATTTATCAGAGATTTAAGTGAATAAGCTACAGTGTCCAAGGTACTAAACATAATATATTCTATGGGGTGTCATAAGCAAGTCATTAGAATACTTTCCTACTAAATTTATAAGACATAAGCATTCAATATTTGAGTAAACAAAGAGAAAATAAAGCTATCTATTGGGTTTCACTAAAAAGTCCATTGGAAGACTTGACTATTGTTGTTAAAAGACATAGGCATTCATATTATAGAGCCACACACTACACTAGTTAAATAAAAACATGATAACATAAGATTCGAACCAATGACAGTCTTAATTTGATAGTGCAAACCCAACACCTTACTAACTGTGCTAACCAGACTGTGCATACCAGACACACAATTTATCAGAGATTTAAGTGAATAAGCTACAGTGTCCAAGGTACTAAACATAATATATTCTATGGGGTGTCATAAGCAAGTCATTAGAATACTTTCCTACTAAATTTATAAGACATAAGCATTCAATATTTGAGTAAACAAAGAGAAAATAAAGCGATCTATTGGGTTTCACTAAAAAGTCCATTGGAAGACTTGACTATTGTTGTTAAAAGACATAGGCATTCATATTATAGAGCCACAAACCACACTAGTAAAATAAAAACAAGATAACATGGGATTCGAACCAATGACAGTCTTAATTTGATAGTGCAAACCCAACAACTTACTAACTGTGCTAACCAGACTGTGCATACTAGACACACAATTTATCAGAGATTTAAGTGAATAAGCTACAGTGTCCAAGGTACTAAACATAATATATTCTATGGGGTGTCATAAGCAAGTCATTAGAATACTTTCCTACTAAATTTATAAGACATAAGCATTCAATATTTGAGTAAACAAAGAGAAAATAAAGCTATCTATTGGGTTTCACTAAAAAGTCCTTTGGAAGACTTGACTATTGTTGTTAAAAGACATAGGCATTCATATTATAGAGCCACAAACCACACTAGTAAAATAAAAACATGATAACATGGGACTCGAACCAATGACAGTCTTAATTTGATAGTGCAAACCCAACACCTTACTAACTGTGCTAACCAGACTGTGCATACCAGACACACAATTTATCAGAGATTTAAGTGAATAAGCTACAGTGTCCAAGGTACTAAACATAATATATTCTATGGGGTGTCATAAGCAAGTCATTAGAATACTTTCCTACTAAATTTATAAGACATAAGCATTCAATATTTGAGTAAACAAAGAGAAAATAAAGCTATCTATTGGGTTTCACTAAAAAGTCCATTGGAAGACTTGACTATTGTTGTTAAAAGACATAGGCATTCATATTATAGAGCCACAAACCACACTAGTAAAATAAAAATATGATAACATGGGATTCGAACCAATGACAGTCTTAATTTGATAGTGCAAACCCAACACCTTACTAACTGTGCTAACCTGACTGTGCATACCAGACACACAATTTATCAGAGATTTAAGTGAATAAGCTACAGTGTCCAAGGTACTAAACATAACATATTCTATGGGGTGTCATAAGCAAGTCATTAGAATACTTTCCTACTAAATTTATAAGACATAAGCATTCAATATTTGAGTAAACAAAGAGAAAATAAAGCTATCTATTGGGTTTCACTAAAAAGTCCATTGGAAGACTTGACTATTGTTGTTAAAAGACATAGGCATTCATATTATAGAGCCACAAACCACACTAGTTAAATAAAAACATGATAACATAGGATTTGAACCAATGACAGTTTTAATTTGATAGTGCAAACCCAACACCTTACTAACTGTGCTAACCAGACTGTGCATACCAGACGCACAATTTATCAGAGATTTAAGTGAATAAGCTACAGTGTCCAAGGTACTAAACATAATATATTCTATGGGGTCTCATAAGCAAGTCATTAGAATACTTTCCTACTAAATTTATAAGACATAAGCATTCAATATTTGAGTAAACAAAGAGAAAATAAAGCTATCTATTGGGTTTCACTAAAAAGTCCATTGGAAGACTTGACTATTGTTGTTAAAAGACATAGGCATTCATATTATAGTGCCACAAACCACACTAGTTAAATAAAAACATGATAACATAGGATTCGAACCAATGACAGACTTAATTTGATAGTGCAAACCCAACACCTTACTAACTGTGCTAACCAGACTGTGCATGCCTGACACACAATTTATCAGAGATTTAGGTGAATAAGCTACAGTGTCCAAGGTACTAAACATAATATATTCTATGGGGTGTCATAAGCAAGTCATTAGAATACTTTCCTACTAAATTTATAAGACATAAGCATTCAATATTTGAGTAAACAAAGAGAAAATAAAGCTATCTATTGGGTTTCACTAAAAAGTCCATTGGAAGACTTGACTATTGTTGTTAAAAGACATAGGCATTCATATTATAGAGCCACAAACCTCACTAGTAAAATAAAAACATGACAACATGGGATTCGAACCAATGACAGTCTTAATTTGATAGTGCAAACCCAACACCTTACTAACTGCTAACAAGACTGTGCATACCAGACACACAATTTATCAGAGATTTAAGTGAATAAGCTACAGTGTCCAAGGTACTAAACATAATATATTCTATGGGGTGTCATAAGCAAGTCATTAGAATACTTTCCTACTAAATTTATAAGACATAAGCATTTAATATTTGAGTAAACAAAGAGAAAATAAAGCTATCTATTGGGTTTCACTAAAAAGTCCATTGGAAGACTTGACTATTGTTGTTAAAAGACATAGGCATTCATATTATAGAGCCACAAACCACACTAGTAAAATAAAAACAAGATAACATGGGATTCGAACCAATGACAGTTTTAATTTGATAGTGCAAACCCAACACCTTACTAACTGTGCTAACCAGACTGTGCATACCAGACGCACAATTTATCAGAGATTTAAGTGAATAAGCTACAGTGTCCAAGGTACTAAACATAATATATTCTATGGGGTCTCATAAGCAAGTCATTAGAATACTTTCCTACTAAATTTATAAGACATAAGCATTCAATATTTGAGTAAACAAAGAGAAAATAAAGCTATCTATTGGGTTTCACTAAAAAGTCCATTGGAAGACTTGACTATTGTTGTTAAAAGACATAGGCATTCATATTATAGAGCCACACACTACACTAGTTAAATAAAAACATGATAACATAAGATTCGAACCAATGACAGTCTTAATTTGATAGTGCAAACCCAACACCTTACTAACTGTGCTAACCAGACTGTGCATACCAGACACACAATTTATCAGAGATTTAAGTGAATAAGCTACAGTGTCCAAGGTACTAAACATAATATATTCTATGGGGTGTCATAAGCAAGTCATTAGAATACTTTCCTACTAAATTTATAAGACATAAGCATTCAATATTTGAGTAAACAAAGAGAAAATAAAGCGATCTATTGGGTTTCACTAAAAAGTCCATTGGAAGACTTGACTATTGTTGTTAAAAGACATAGGCATTCATATTATAGAGCCACAAACCACACTAGTAAAATAAAAACAAGATAACATGGGATTCGAACCAATGACAGTCTTAATTTGATAGTGCAAACCCAACAACTTACTAACTGTGCTAACCAGACTGTGCATACGAGACACACAATTTATCAGAGATTTAAGTGAATAAGCTACAGTGTCCAAGGTACTAAACATAATATATTCTATGGGGTGTCATAAGCAAGTCATTAGAATACTTTCCTACTAAATTTATAAGACATAAGCATTCAATATTTGAGTAAACAAAGAGAAAATAAAGCTATCTATTGGGTTTCACTAAAAAGTCCTTTGGAAGACTTGACTATTGTTGTTAAAAGACATAGGCATTCATATTATAGAGCCACAAACCACACTAGTAAAATAAAAACATGATAACATGGGACTCGAACCAATGACAGTCTTAATTTGATAGTGCAAACCCAACACCTTACTAACTGTGCTAACCAGACTGTGCATACCAGACACACAATTTATCAGAGATTTAAGTGAATAAGCTACAGTGTCCAAGGTACTAAACATAATATATTCTATGGGGTGTCATAAGCAAGTCATTAGAATACTTTCCTACTAAATTTATAAGACATAAGCATTCAATATTTGAGTAAACAAAGAGAAAATAAAGCGATCTATTGGGTTTCACTAAAAAGTCCATTGGAAGACTTGACTATTGTTGTTAAAAGACATAGGCATTCATATTATAGAGCCACAAACCACACTAGTAAAATAAAAATATAACATGGGATTCGAACCAATGACAGTCTTAATTTGATAGTGCAAACCCAACACCTTACTAACTGTGCTAACCAAACTGTGCATACCAGACACACAATTTATCAGAGTTTTAAGTGAATAAGCTACAGTGTCCAAGGTACTAAACATAATATATTCTATGGGATGTAATAAGCAAGTCATTAGAATACTTTCCTACTAAATTTATAAGACATAAGCATTCAATATTTGAGTAAACAAAGAGAAAATAAAGCGATCTATTGGGTTTCACTAAAAAGTCCATTGGAAGACTTGACTATTGTTGTTAAAAGACATAGGCATTCATATTATAGAGCCACAAACCACACTAGTAAAATAAAAACATAACATGGGATTCGAACCAATGACAGTCTTAATTTGATAGTGCAAAACCAACACCTTACTAACTGTGCTAACCAGATTCTGCATACCAGACACACAATTTATCAGAGATTTAAGTGAATAAGCTACAGTGTCCAAGGTACTAAACATAATATATTCTATGGGGTGTCATAAGCAAGTCATTAGAATACTTTCCTACTAAATTTATAAGACATAAGCATTCAATATTTGAGTAAACAAAGAGAAAATAAAGCTATCTATTGGGTTTCACTAAAAAGTCCATTGGAAGACTTGACTATTGTTGTTAAAAGACATAGGCATTCATATTATAGAGCCACACACTACACTAGTTAAATAAAAACATGATAACATAAGATTCGAACCAATGACAGTCTTAATTTGATAGTGCAAACCCAACACCTTACTAACTGTGCTAACCAGACTGTGCATACCAGACACACAATTTATCAGAGATTTAAGTGAATAAGCTACAGTGTCCAAGGTACTAAACATAATATATTCTATGGGGTGTCATAAGCAAGTCATTAGAATACTTTCCTACTAAATTTATAAGACATAAGCATTCAATATTTGAGTAAACAAAGAGAAAATAAAGCGATCTATTGGGTTTCACTAAAAAGTCCATTGGAAGACTTGACTATTGTTGTTAAAAGACATAGGCATTCATATTATAGAGCCACAAACCACACTAGTAAAATAAAAACAAGATAACATGGGATTCGAACCAATGACAGTCTTAATTTGATAGTGCAAACCCAACAATTTACTAACTGTGCTAACCAGACTGTGCATACTAGACACACAATTTATCAGAGATTTAAGTGAATAAGCTACAGTGTCCAAGGTACTAAACATAATATATTCTATGGGGTGTCATAAGCAAGTCATTAGAATACTTTCCTACTAAATTTATAAGACATAAGCATTCAATATTTGAGTAAACAAAGAGAAAATAAAGCTATCTATTGGGTTTCACTAAAAAGTCCTTTGGAAGACTTGACTATTGTTGTTAAAAGACATAGGCATTCATATTATAGAGCCACAAACCACACTAGTAAAATAAAAACATGATAACATGGGACTCGAACCAATGACAGTCTTAATTTGATAGTGCAAACCCAACACCCTACTAACTGTGCTAACCAGACTGTGCATACCAGACACACAATTTATCAGAGATTTAAGTGAATAAGCTACAGTGTCCAAGGTACTAAACATAATATATTCTATGGGGTGTCATAAGCAAGTCATTAGAATACTTTCCTACTAAATTTATAAGACATAAGCATTCAATATTTGAGTAAACAAAGAGAAAATAAAGCTATCTATTGGGTTTCACTAAAAAGTCCATTGGAAGACTTGACTATTGTTGTTAAAAGACATAGGCATTCATATTATAGAGCCACACACTACACTAGTTAAATAAAAACATGATAACATAAGATTCGAACCAATGACAGTCTTAATTTGATAGTGCAAACCCAACACCTTACTAACTGTGCTAACCAGACTGTGCATACCAGACACACAATTTATCAGAGATTTAAGTGAATAAGCTACAGTGTCCAAGGTACTAAACATAATATATTCTATGGGGTGTCATAAGCAAGTCATTAGAATACTTTCCTACTAAATTTATAAGACATAAGCATTCAATATTTGAGTAAACAAAGAGAAAATAAAGCGATCTATTGGGTTTCACTAAAAAGTCCATTGGAAGACTTGACTATTGTTGTTAAAAGACATAGGCATTCATATTATAGAGCCACAAACCACACTAGTAAAATAAAAACAAGATAACATGGGATTCGAACCAATGACAGTCTTAATTTGATAGTGCAAACCCAACAACTTACTAACTGTGCTAACCAGACTGTGCATACTAGACACACAATTTATCAGAGATTTAAGTGAATAAGCTACAGTGTCCAAGGTACTAAACATAATATATTCTATGGGGTGTCATAAGCAAGTCATTAGAATACTTTCCTACTAAATTTATAAGACATAAGCATTCAATATTTGAGTAAACAAAGAGAAAATAAAGCTATCTATTGGGTTTCACTAAAAAGTCCTTTGGAAGACTTGACTATTGTTGTTAAAAGACATAGGCATTCATATTATAGAGCCACAAACCACACTAGTAAAATAAAAACATGATAACATGGGACTCGAACCAATGACAGTCTTAATTTGATAGTGCAAACCCAACACCTTACTAACTGTGCTAACCAGACTGTGCATACCAGACACACAATTTATCAGAGATTTAAGTGAATAAGCTACAGTGTCCAAGGTACTAAACATAATATATTCTATGGGGTGTCATAAGCAAGTCATTAGAATACTTTCCTACTAAATTTATAAGACATAAGCATTCAATATTTGAGTAAACAAAGAGAAAATAAAGCTATCTATTGGGTTTCACTAAAAAGTCCATTGGAAGACTTGACTATTGTTGTTAAAAGACATAGGCATTCATATTATAGAGCCACAAACCACACTAGTAAAATAAAAATATGATAACATGGGATTCGAACCAATGACAGTCTTAATTTGATAGTGCAAACCCAACACCTTACTAACTGTGCTAACCTGACTGTGCATACCAGACACACAATTTATCAGAGATTTAAGTGAATAAGCTACAGTGTCCAAGGTACTAAACATAACATATTCTATGGGGTGTCATAAGCAAGTCATTAGAATACTTTCCTACTAAATTTATAAGACATAAGCATTCAATATTTGAGTAAACAAAGAGAAAATAAAGCTATCTATTGGGTTTCACTAAAAAGTCCATTGGAAGACTTGACTATTGTTGTTAAAAGACATAGGCATTCATATTATAGAGCCACAAACCACACTAGTTAAATAAAAACATGATAACATAGGATTTGAACCAATGACAGTTTTAATTTGATAGTGCAAACCCAACACCTTACTAACTGTGCTAACCAGACTGTGCATACCAGACGCACAATTTATCAGAGATTTAAGTGAATAAGCTACAGTGTCCAAGGTACTAAACATAATATATTCTATGGGGTCTCATAAGCAAGTCATTAGAATACTTTCCTACTAAATTTATAAGACATAAGCATTCAATATTTGAGTAAACAAAGAGAAAATAAAGCTATCTATTGGGTTTCACTAAAAAGTCCATTGGAAGACTTGACTATTGTTGTTAAAAGACATAGGCATTCATATTATAGTGCCACAAACCACACTAGTTAAATAAAAACATGATAACATAGGATTCGAACCAATGACAGACTTAATTTGATAGTGCAAACCCAACACCTTACTAACTGTGCTAACCAGACTGTGCATGCCTGACACACAATTTATCAGAGATTTAGGTGAATAAGCTACAGTGTCCAAGGTACTAAACATAATATATTCTATGGGGTGTCATAAGCAAGTCATTAGAATACTTTCCTACTAAATTTATAAGACATAAGCATTCAATATTTGAGTAAACAAAGAGAAAATAAAGCTATCTATTGGGTTTCACTAAAAAGTCCATTGGAAGACTTGACTATTGTTGTTAAAAGACATAGGCATTCATATTATAGAGCCACAAACCTCACTAGTAAAATAAAAACATGACAACATGGGATTCGAACCAATGACAGTCTTAATTTGATAGTGCAAACCCAACACCTTACTAACTGTGCTAACAAGACTGTGCATACCAGACACACAATTTATCAGAGATTTAAGTGAATAAGCTACAGTGTCCAAGGTACTAAACATAATATATTCTATGGGGTGTCATAAGCAAGTCATTAGAATACTTTCCTACTAAATTTATAAGACATAAGCATTTAATATTTGAGTAAACAAAGAGAAAATAAAGCTATCTATTGGGTTTCACTAAAAAGTCCATTGGAAGACTTGACTATTGTTGTTAAAAGACATAGGCATTCATATTATAGAGCCACAAACCACACTAGTAAAATAAAAACAAGATAACATGGGATTCGAACCAATGACAGTCTTAATTTGATAGTGCAAACCCAACAACTTACTAACTGTGCTAACCAGACTGTGCATACTAGACACAATTTATCAGAGATTTAAGTGAATAAGCTACAGTGTCCAAGGTACTAAACATAATATATTCTATGGGGTGTCATAAGCAAGTCATTAGAATACTTTCCTACTAAATTTATAAGACATAAGCATTCAATATTTGAGTAAACAAAGAGAAAATAAAGCTATCTATTGGGTTTCACTAAAAAGTCCTTTGGAAGACTTGACTATTGTTGTTAAAAGACATAGGCATTCATATTATAGAGCCACAAACCACACTAGTAAAATAAAAACATGATAACATGGGACTCGAACCAATGACAGTCTTAATTTGATAGTGCAAACCCAACACCTTACTAACTGTGCTAACCAGACTGTGCATACCAGACACACAATTTATCAGAGATTTAAGTGAATAAGCTACAGTGTCCAAGGTACTAAACATAATATATTCTATGGGGTGTCATAAGCAAGTCATTAGAATACTTTCCTACTAAATTTATAAGACATAAGCATTCAATATTTGAGTAAACAAAGAGAAAATAAAGCGATCTATTGGGTTTCACTAAAAAGTCCATTGGAAGACTTGACTATTGTTGTTAAAAGACATAGGCATTCATATTATAGAGCCACAAACCACACTAGTAAAATAAAAACATAACATTGGATTCGAACCAATGACAGTCTTAATTTGATAGTGCAAACCCAACACCTTACTAACTGTGCTAACCAAACTGTGCATACCAGACACACAATTTATCAGAGTTTTAAGTGAATAAGCTACAGTGTCCAAGGTACTAAACATAATATATTCTATGGGATGTAATAAGCAAGTCATTAGAATACTTTCCTACTAAATTTATAAGACATAAGCATTCAATATTTGAGTAAGCAAAGAGAAAATAAAGCGATCTATTGGGTTTCACTAAAAAGTCCATTGGAAGACTTGACTATTGTTGTTAAAAGACATAGGCATTCATATTATAGAGCCACAAACCACACTAGTTAAATAAAAACATAACATGGGATTCGAACCAATGACAGTCTTAATTTGATAGTGCAAAACCAACACCTTACTAACTGTGCTAACCAGATTCTGCATACCAGACACACAATTTATCAGAGATTTAAGTGAATAAGCTACAGTGTCCAAGGTACTAAACATAATATATTCTATGGGGTGTCATAAGCAAGTCATTAGAATACTTTCCTACTAAATTTATAAGACATAAGCATTCAATATTTGAGTAAACAAAGAGAAAATAAAGCTATCTATTGGGTTTCTCTAAAAAGTCCATTGGAAGACTTGACTATTGTTGTTAAAAGACATAGGCATTCATATTATAGAGCCACACACTACACTAGTTAAATAAAAACATGATAACATAAGATTCGAACCAATGACAGTCTTAATTTGATAGTGCAAACCCAACACCTTACTAACTGTGCTAACCAGACCGTGCATACCAGACTCACAATTTATCAGAGATTTAAGTGAATAAGCTACAGTGTCCAAGGTACTAAACATAATATATTCTATGGGGTGTCATAAGCAAGTCATTAGAATACTT